>NW_026057581.1:4130823-4364490 GCF_023721935.1 Panthera uncia | reverse complement strand
CGGGGCTCGAACTCATGAACTATGAGATTGTGACCTGAGCCGAAGTCAGATGCTTAACCAACTGAGCCACCCAGGCGTCCCTTTCCATTCTTTTAATATCCAAAAAATTAAGTCATGCATGGGTCTCCAGTCATCTAATTCCAATTCTACTACACAAAATATTTGAAAAAGGCACTGTAAGTCTTCACTGGAGAAACAGCACGATTGTATCTTTATTTAATGGCAAAAAAAAAAAAAAAAAAAAAAAAAAGAAAAAAAAAGAAAGGGAGAATAGTTCTGGGAATCGTAGGACTTAGCAAAACTTTGCCGTTGTCGTGAAGACTTAAAAGTAAAGCCTTCTACTTCTGGGCTGTTGGGACTAAAGAACTCAGCCGACCTGGGTTTGTGACCAGCAGCACCGCTTTGTAAGTGCAGCTTTGACACGTTGCTTGACCTCAGTGACCTCATCTGTAAAAAGGGGATGAAGAAAGGACAGAGCTCATAGGTTGCTGTGAATATTAAAGAGGTTAATGAATGTCAAATGCTTAGAACAGTGAATAAGCATTTGCTATTTTTATCGTTACAGGGATGAGAATGTATTATCAAGTCATTTTTAGTTTAATAAGATCTAGGTTGAGACTCCCTTGTGCACCTCCCAGAGGAGAAGAACTTCTCAGGAGTTGATTGCGTGAGTTTCATAATTTACCTAGGCACTCGTTTGTAAGTCCTGTGCATTCTCTAGTCTCTTGAAAGTTGAATTAGTAAACTGAGCTAGTGAGAGACTACGGAATATATGCAGAAGGGGACAAAAACTTGATTTTCCTATTTAAAACATGTAGTTGGTGAGGGTGGGGGGTGGTGAGCGCCTGGCTGGCTCAGTTGACAAAGCATGGGACTCCTGATCTCGGGGTTGTGAGTTCGCGCCCTACTTGGGGCGTTGGGGAGGGAGACTACTTAAAAATAAAATCTTTTAAAAAATGCATTTGGTATTAAATATGGTGCAGGACCCTCGGATATTTTACCCCCTGAGCAGGCAGTTTTAAAAGTTAAATTTCCGTTGTATGATTTGCTGGCGTTTTAGTCAACACCATCCAGGCAATCAGCCACTCTGAACATTTTCCTTTTTGAAGGATGTCATCCACACTGTATGTTTCTCAACCCTCTTCGCAGACTTTGGAATCGAAAGTACAGAGAACACTGAGTGTGGGTGTTGAGTACAATTGAAGGGGATGAGCACAATTCAGAATGTGAACTAAGTGACGTCTTTCAAAAATGACACAAATTCACATAAGAATGCATTTTGATCCCATGGAGGGATAGAATTTTTCTGTGCACCAAAAACACATCATTCGGCAGGATGGCTCTATTGTTTTTGTTAGCAATGCGGGCGTTCCAGCCCACGAGCAGACGCCCTCCAACTGTTCAGCCTGGGGTATTCGGGTGAAGAGGAGAGAGGACAACAGTGTGGTCAGGTGGCTAGACCCAGCCAGTCACCACATCCCAGCCCGCTGCCACCGTCCAGAGCTGGATTCCGGATTACGCTGCGTGCCATAATTAATATTCGCAGCAAGAGAGCGCAGTATTAAATTTACAGTTATGTTTCCATTAGTACTTCTGGAGTCAAGGAAAACAGTTTACACGAGAGCATTTGTCCCAGCAAAGCAGCAGACACGTAAACGCTGTGGTTGCAAGTATTCTGCATTTCCAGAGAGTGGACTCAAGCAATTTCATGCCATCGAAGTTCAAGCTTGACAGAGGGTCTCAAGTCTTACAGGATCTTAGGGAAGGCCATAGCCGTTGTCTTTGTGAGGGGTAGAGAGAAGCGGCAAGTAAGAACAAGGAAGCGGCAGGATCCAGAAGCTTGAACACACACGGGCACACAAAGACACATCAAGTTGTGTGGTATGTGGTTACAGAACCAGTCTATAGTCACACAACTGGTGTGCATCTCCTCCTTGGGACAATGACCTCTGTTTGGTTTCCTCCTCTGTAAAATGGGGATCATTACACCTATCTCTTAAAGTCCTTGTGAGGATTAAGGGACGCCAGACCTGTAAAGCAAAATGCCAGGCACGATGTGTGTACTCAGGTGAAACTGACGGCTGTCACGATCATCACCGTCATTGCCATCCTCATCAAAGTCAAGAATAAAGACACCAGCCGCCTTACCTAAAAATGAAAGTTTTATGTTCTTATGCTCTGATTTATTTTGAGAATCAGGTTGGTCTTGCTAGAGCCCCAAATCTCAAGTGGGAAATTCTGACACAGTAACAAGATTATTATGGACTTGCAACTCGGTCGTCTGAGCCGGGCTCCCCCGTGAGGGGTGCAGGGCCAAGCGGCGAGTCGTGCTCAACTGCCCCTGAAGACAAGATCTGATTAGGGCATGTAACTCTGCCCTAGAAAAGCAGGGTCACTGTTTTCCAAACAATACCAACTGAAGGCCAAGTATACATGTTCTTTTTCTCTTCATGAAGCGTCCTTAGGTTGCTCCTTGGGATCTTTAGTGGAACGCAGGGGAGGAATGAGAAAACAGTAGTGAAGTTCAACACACGAGGTGTCGCCTTTTGAATTTCACCGCAAGGCGTTGGTTCGTTGGTTTACCTAGCTCAGTTTAACCTCCTCTACCTATATTGGTTCCCACAAGGGAATCTGCCCTCTGGGGGACCGCTGTGCTTTGTATGTCCGTTGTTCTGATAGCAGTAACTTCAGTGATCATCTACCGTGGACCGCCTTTTGCCTGGCGTCAAGGAATTCGGAGCAAAGCCTACGGCTCAGTTGGACGTGAACATTCACTCAGAATACTGACATCTGGCTCCTCCTTTTGGTACTTCTTCAGTTTTTAAACTGCACGTTATTGTAGCCTGTCTCAAATTTTTGCAAAAGTCATAGAGTATAATTTTTCAAGCAGACGTTTATCAAGTCCTGTTCTTCTCTGAACGATTCTATACGAGTTTAAGCCGTCTATTGCTCGACAAAAGTCATGAGGATATTTCCATCCATGTCTAGTCAATGCCTCACAATTTGTCCAGATGCTTTGTTTTAGTTTTTGGAAGCCACTGGATCCCAGGGGTTCAGAGGCAGTGTGGAAGCTAGCGATCCTGGCTATAAATCCCCCATCAATGCTGACAAAGGAAATCATCATCATTCCCCCTGAATTATTCCCATAAAAGAAATTATACTCAGGGCCCGTCAAGATAACTTCCGTTGCACTGATTTGAAAAATGGGCACTTCTGGAAAAGATGAACTGGGAGTTAAGTCAGTAAATTAAAGCTATTGTTCTGGGAATCATTCAAATCCAGTCAGTCCAAATCTGAGGACTCTATTTGGGATGCAAATCGAAGGGAAAAAAAAATATCCCCCGTTTAACAAAGCAACGCAAGTTGGCATATCACACACTGTGGTTACTGCTTTAAATCTTTTCTCCTAGAGAGAGAAAGAGAGAGAGAGAGAGCGGCAAATCGTGCAAGGATTAAGCAGACCTGACACGATTCATTTTTCTTCGACTGCAGGTAATTACCCCATATAATTCTCGTCCGCATAAATTAAAACTGCATGAATTAACAATAATGCTGTTTTCCTACATTCAGTAACTAAGACAAAAGTGATCGGGGACGCTTTACCCGTGGGTATGGATTAGACAATAGTCTTTATGAAAGGGGACGAATGATTCCTTTTTTCTCTGCTTTTTCTCTTTCCCTCCCCCTCAGAGCGGTTCAGCTCTCTGAGGCATCGCGAGGGTCGGTCTTGCGCCATGAGAAAGGAGCCTCCTCACTGACAACGGTGTAATCTACCAAGATGTACTGATCACTCAGAATGGTGTCTGTTTCATTTCTCCAGCAGAGCATCTATGCAGACGCACCGCTTACCTCGCTGGAATCGTGAACGCCACGGCTGCCTAATGTGAAACAGCTTCTCGGCGATTACAGCCGAATGGCGAGGAGTCTCATTAGTGCCTGGATGTCAGCTGAGAACCTTGGCCTGCAAACCGCCTGGACAGACTCTGAGTTACTGAGTTGCTGCTCCAAGCGATCGGGTAACCGGAGTGCAGTTCAGCCGGCTTCCCGAGGGTGCTGCTAACCGGCGGTTAATTTCTGTGGGAACTCTGAACTTGGGGGTCTTTGTGTATTTACATCCACAGCCACAGCCCAGACTCGGAAGCCAGACGGCCCAGGTTGAAAACAGTGCTCTGCTCACACTAGTCTTGCTGGGCCTTATTTCTCTCATCTATACACCAGAGATGATAATGGGAATGACCTCAGTTTATTATGAGGACTCAGGGAATTAATCCATGTGCCAGGCACACTGAAAATGCTACTAGGTGGTAGCTATTCTTATTAAGATGACTATTATATAAAATGTTTTTCTTTAGATTGTTTCACAACCTAAGGGGGGTTTTCTGTCAACACGCAATATCACATACATGTACACGCATCTGTAAGTCAAGATTTGCATTTATTTTAAAAAATCGTGGGGCACCTGGGTGGCTCAATTGGTTGAGCGGCCAACTTCAGCTTAGGTCATGATCTCACGGTTCTCATGTTTGAGCCCCGCGTCGGGCTCTCTGCTGTCTTCTGATCCTCTGTCCTCCTCTCTCTCTGCCTCTCCCCTGCTTGTGTGTGCTCTCTCTCTCTCTCTCTCTCAAGAATAACAAACATTAAAAAAAATTGCCATGACTTCAGACACTCCGGTGCCCAGGAAGGCCTGGCCTCTGTACCACATTCAGGATCACGTGATTTACCTACAGGGAGATGATGGAGGGAAGGTCCTTTTTGCCACGTGTAGAATCTATGTGCTCAAGGTCTACCTGGGTCTATTTCCCACCCCCCCCTTGGATTTTAAAGGATGAAACTAGTTCCTTAAGTGAAAAACTACACATTTTCAGTACCTCTAGGTCGATAACCATATATTCGCACATATGGAAGCATCTTGGGTTGATGCAGACCCTTCGTCTCTTGCTTTGGCTATTTTCTTCCATCAGGGGGAAAGAGCCATTTTGCAGTGATCAGAGCCAAAAAAAAAAAAAAAAATTGCATCTGGAAAATATCTTATTGTGAAGAAACACACACTGAGGATCTTTTGAAAAAAGAAAACAAACAAAATAACAAACCCTTGAAAAAGAAACAGCACATATCATTTCTATCCTATTTTAGGCCAAAGACCATTATGACAAAATTCAAAGGTCAAACTTTTTTCGAAATGTCATGGGAGCCTGAAACGAGAGCAGTTCCTGACCTTTCTGATGTCATTACAGGGGGCAGGTTTCCACTTGCAAAATAAAGTATCAGACTGAGAGCACTGGCCAGGTAACGAGAGACAATAATCAGACTTTGGGCTCCCAGTGAATTTGGTTTCAAATAGGCCACCTTTCGGTGACTGAAGGCGGCGGGCAGGCAGAACAAATCACCTCTCCCTCTCTCCAGCTTAACACCGATTTTGCTACAGAGGCTAGTTGAGTGGACATCCTGGGGCGGACAGACCCCCATGAGGGTGTGGGAACACTCAGTGCTGACCCAGCCCCTTCTGCACACGCACACTGTCATCTTGGACAAGCTGTTTCATCCTGAAGTTTTGTGTCCCAGTGTGGGGGGCCAGGAGCATTACTGGGAGTCCCGCTACATCACAGGGGGCTGGGGTTTAAGTGGGACACGATGATGAAAGCTGCTGAAAATTGCAAACATCCACAGAACATATGACGGTACCACTCAGATAAACGTATTACCATATTCTAGCATCAAGGGGGTCTTGAACTTGGACTTCAGGAACGGTAAACTTTAGGTATCAGGGAAGGAGGCGTGTGCAGAAAAGAAGTGGTTAGGAAGCAAGAAAAAGAGAAAAAGAGAAGGCAGCCTGTGGGGAGCAGGGCCTCCAGCGTGGCGGACCGTACCTTGGGGACCAGGTCCCCGGGGCCCACCAGCTACTGTTCCAGGTCTTGTCCACCTCCTCAGAGGTCATTCCCCAATTTGAGGACGCTCCCCCCAGCACCTCTACTGGCCACATCGAGGCAGCTCTGCTTTAAAAAGAACTTATTTGGGGGCGCCTAGGTGGCTCAGTCGACTGAGCGTCTGACTTCGGCTCAGGTCATGATCTCATGGTTCGTGGGTTCGAGCCCCCGCGTGGGTTCGAACCCCCTGGGCTCTGTGCTGACAGCTCGGAACCTGGCACCTGCTTCGGATTCTGTGCCTCCCTCTCTCCCTGCCCCTCCCCCACTCGCGCTCTGTCTCCCTCTGTCTCAAACATAAACAAACATCAGAAAAAAATTTTAAAAAGAACTTATTTGGATTCTTGCTCATTTACCTGCTGGCTTCGGCAGTTTGAAAACCCTCAGGGCTACCAGTCCCGCGCAAACAAACCAAAACGTTTGGCTAAAATGTGTATACGTTTTAAGAATGAGTTTCTTAGGCTGATCTCCTACAGGAGAAGGCGGCTTTAGATTTAGATATGCTTCTACCGACAACTCTCGTGTTATCTCCTCCGATTGAAGAAATGTGACAGGAATAACACGAGACGGTTTTCATTTTCTGCATCTGACTGTTTGGACCAACGTAGGAAGGGTGTGTTGGGTGGAGATACGGTTGAAGACCCTTTGGAACGTATAATGTGCCCTACAGACTGACCGTATACAGTTAAGAGTTAAGCTACAGAACGTCGATATTTACCCCTAACACTGAGACACTTACGCACAATCTCTCCTTAATGCCACCCTGCCAACGATACATGACAAATCAGATAGTAACTTCTAGTATGGCAAACGGGCAACTATTCTGGTGCCTTTTCCTCCCCTCCCCCCATGCTTTAATGGCTTAATAACATTTGTCAAGCTTCCTAAAAATCTCAGGCATCCATTTCTGTTCTGCCTCATGCCACAGTCCCTCAGAGCAGGACGGTAAGGAGTGCTGTGCCCCCCCCCCCCCCCCCCGAGCTCCCCGTGACTTCCCACAGCAGCTGCACTGAATATACATGACTGGCACTCGACATCACTCCAGCCTTTGAGTCAGATGCCTCCCGACTGAAGCTGCGAAGCACAAAGGCGCATTTCCCAGAACCCCCTGCAACTCGGATCCCACACGTGATGCAAGGGGGCTTCCCCCGGGTGCACTTGCACGAGATTTGAAGGCAGTAGTGATGGGGACGCTGCAGGTATGTTTCCTGTGGCTGATGTAACAAATCAGCACACGTTTAGTGGCTTAAGACGACACACATTTATTCTTTTATAGTTTCAGAGGTCAGAAGTCTGACATGGGTCCTGCTGGCTAAGATCAAGGTTTCAGCACACGGTGTGCCCTTCGGGAGGCGCCAGGGGATTATCCATTTCCTTGCGTCTTCTGGCTTCTAGAGACCACCTACACTCCTTCTCCATGGCCCCCGGCTTCATCTCTCTTATCGCCATGTTGAATCTCTCTCATCCTGCCTCCATAGTCATGTGACCACAGCTCCTCTTTTAGAGACCCATGTAATGGGACTGGGCCCACCTGGAGAATCCAGGGTAATCTCAAGGTGCTGGACCCAATTACAGCTGCAAAGTGCCTTTTGCCACGTGAAGTAACACATTCACAGGTTCTGGGGAGCAGGATGTGGATATCTTTGGGGCGGGGAGCTTATTTTGCCGACTGTGCTGTACTTCTCCTCCTCTATGGTAACTACTGGTGACCACTCTCCTGGACCGTCTGGCTTTGCCGTGCTGCCTTCCCAACTGGCTGTTTTCTGGACCATGGCTGTGGCAGCCTCATTCGGGAGCTGGTGGCTTCTCCAATGGGCGGGCAGCTTCTTGATGATGGATCAGGCAGGGGCTCCATTAGTGACCCAACGTTACCGGGTGGCTTGGCGTGTGACCCAGCAGCTCCGTAAGCCATGTTATTTTATATCCTTTTCTGCCGAGTGGATCCTGTTGTCTGCATCTGAACCCAGACGCGTGGTCTCAGTGCTAGAACCTTGTGTGCGTCGCCCTCTCTCTTTTCTGAGCTCTGCTTATTTCTGAGGATGAGGCATCACCAAGACAACACGAAATCGGCTTAGCACTTGGGAAGGTAGGAATCATCCCAAAGTGGCTTCAAATGCTGCCAGTAACCTTCTAAGCTAAAGGTAAGGCATTGCTGCTCAAGGGTTAGCAGCTGGCAGTTGGCCTGCAGCCTTCGTGTACAGGAGTTAACCTTGAACCTCCGCATACAGCAGGGCACCTACTGTGTGTCACGTTAATCAGAAGGTAACCGGCGCAGTTAAGGCCAAGGCCACGTCACTCCAGGCCTTCGTATGTAGCAAAAAGTGGGGAACTCACAAGCTCCACTGGGAATAGCCTCTTGGGAACTGCACTAGCTCCACGAAACTTTGAATTTATCCCTCCAGTTCGGAGAAGGGAAAAAGCATGTGCCCCTGGTGTTCGTGTGTGCTGCTGTTGTGTTTATAAGGTGCCCTCCCCACCCCGCAGCAGGCTCCTGCCCTTGCCTCCCTTCTGAAACTCCTCCTAGAGGACAAGGACAGAAGGAAAGAAGCTCGAAGAGAATGGGGTCATTGTTCCTTCAGTTCCTTCCTGGACAATTTGCTTGAGAAGGAAGAGATCACCTCCAGGCTAGAGGTGAAGGCCAGTGGCATTCAATTCAAAAGAGAAACGACAGAAACGAGAAGGAGTGACACCACACTGGCTTTCTGCACGCAGGCTGCTTTTTGGAATGCTCAGCGCCGGCTTTGTTTCAGCATTTCTCGGCCTTATTAATAGCCCTGTTTCATAATTATTCCCATCTGACCTTCTCTGCCAGGCATTCCTCCGCACCGTCCCGAGCTTTCTTACTACCTTCAGTGTGGATCTTCAATCTGGGTCACGGGCAGTTGGTTAGTATTTGATGCCTGCCATTTGCTCCCCACACATGCAAAGCCCCGAGGGCACAGGAACAAGGGAAACAGAGCCTCTGGGTCCTCAGGGAGCTCACAGTCTTTCCTTTTCCATCCCATTTGTCTGTATGCCTACACCAGGCTCGGGAATGAAATCTCCACCGGCTGCTCCCATCACAGCCTTCTTCTCCTCCCCTGACCTCATAGCCCTTATTTCTAGGATGACCGTGTAACTTATTGTCCAAACTGGAACACTTCTGAGCGAAAGAGGGTGCTAGGAATAATTATGCTGCTGCGTCACAAGATGCGGACAGGGCAAACCAAGACGTGTGGACGGCACACTGCTCAACACGACTGGGTTCTTCCTACTTCTCTTCCAGACTGTGCACCCCCTGGAACCTACCTACAATCAGTATCTTACACTTTTATACTGAATGCAAACTCTAGCTTCGGCCCGAGCCCAGAACAGTTGCTCAGTAAACAGGTGCTTAAATCAAAAAAAAAATTTAGCACTCCCCTACATTACGACGTAACACTGCGGGCTTGGACTTCAAATCCACTCAGGAAATGAACATGACTGTTAATCACTCTATTATATTTTAGAATGCTGAACAGTGTGAAAAATATTTCTTTGTCTAAGACTCCCCCCTCCTTGCTCTAGCAGAGAGCGTGTTTTGGTCTCGCGGAACACGACACAGACACATTGCCCCTCCTCTGCTTTCACTGTTAAAAAAAATCTAATTTCCTTTTTAATTAGTGTAATGAACATGTGAAAATATTCAGTGTCACCTAAACAATGCACAATAAAATAAATTGCCGTGGCTTCTTTTCCTGATGGTGTCCAGCGTTTCCAATGAGGGAGGGCAACCCAGCGTCGGGCCATGCGTCAGATGATCTTTTCTAGAGAACCTGCGAAACTCTAAGGAAAACATCTATGATTTTTAGGGAACATTTCCAACGGAAGTGATGAGTGTACTGTGACCAAAGAAAACAGCAACAACAACAACTCCTGGCCATTCACGCCATTAACCCAGAGAGGAACTTGGTGGCCTCGGAGAGGAGATCCAGAGAGGGAAGCGGGCGTGTGGGTGTTTCCATATGAATTCACCGAAGATAAGCGTGTCGAGTGATTCCGCTTAGTGGGAACTCGAAGGCTTCCGTGTACACAATGGTGAGGTTTTCATTTTCAGGGGGAGAAAGCTGTCTCAAGAAACGATAAGGATATGATTTCACAAGTGGGGAGAAATGAAAAGCCAGAGGCGGGTTCCCTCCAGGGAACGGGGAAAGGCACACCATCGTTTTCCTTTCTGAACAGATCTTTCCAATAATCACACTGTGGGGTGTTTACGTGACAACTGCTTTATGACACCATTTTGCATCCAGATTTGCCTTTGGGGAGCCAATTATGTGTGGCTGGTCTCTCCGTACCTCCTCTCCCCACCCCCACCCCCGATTCCCTTGTTTCATTGTCTGTTTTCAGCTGGTATTCTTTTCTGGTTGAATGGCCACAAACACAAGCTGTCCATCTCCTCCAGCTCCTGGAGTTCGGCTTGGCAGATGAAAATAACCTTGGTAAAGAAGCTGTTCAGAAGCACGAGGCCCTGCACAGGCCACCAGTGCAGAGGAAGCTCAGATGGAAAGTCAAATCTGTTGCCCCAAGGAGCACCCATCGTGTTAAATCACACGGACTTTCACTTCTACACCGCTTCCTCCCAAGAAAAGAAACTGGTTTTAGACTTCTTACTTCTTTCCAGAATGAAAACAAAACAGCTTTTTTATTCCCCCCGCCCCCCCCCCCCAACCCGCTGAATGCAGTGAACAGTAAAAGACAACACTGGTTTGCAAACCCTTCGGCCCAAGGGACCATCGTTTGCTTCCTGCAACCACTTACTATAAATCGTGCGGGCTGTTCCGCTCACTGTGCATAACTGCCTTTGTCTGTGTTCTAGTCTCTTGACACTGAGGGATGAGCCAATAATCCGTGAATTAGACCAAAATATAACAGAGAGGTGACTTGGGTGCATTTGGAAGTCGGCGAGTGGTTGGTATCACAGCTGGGCAGGGGTTTTGCCATAGTAGGGATGTTTCCACTTAGTGACCTCAGATTCAGGGCAAGACACCGGCAGTCACGGGCGGGACCCCAAGCCAACGGACTTCAATGCTAAAGAGTGGGATTTTTATGTGAGTTTAGCTACCCCCATGTATAGATATAAATAAATAGCTCCCTCCAGGCCCCCTTGGCTTCTCTAGGTCACTTGTGAAAGGGGATAGGTCCCTTTTCTGCTGGAAATAATTTTACTTCGCAGTCCACAAAAGGAAGGAGAGCCATTTCTGGAATCTGTGTCTGGGTACTCAGAGTGCCATGAGAGTCCTCAGCGCATGCTTTCGGTTTTTCCCTGCTCTAGCTTAGTATTTCTTTATATTTATCCTAACGGTAAGATATTCAGAGCAAAATGTCATGTTGGAGTGTCAGAGACAGAAGCAATACTGATTGGGGGTCTTTTTGGAAAAGCCACACACACAGCTTGTGTTTACTAAACACATTCTCCAACGTTCAGGTTTTCAGATGTTTGGACAGACACGTGTTTTACCTTCTGGGGGAAGAGCCCTAGCTTGGCAGGATCTGAAGTGAAGGGCAGGCCAGGCACCGGAGGCTTGACCCTGAGGGCTGGGCTGGGAGGTGGCGGTGAAGAGGGGGGAGGCCCTTTTCCCTAGCTGCTGTTACCCTGGCTGGACCCACCCCTGCAATTTGCTCCTACAGAAGGGGAATGGTTACTGGCTGCTTCCTAAGTAACCACTGGAGAATAGCCTGGCCATGCTGGTTCTTAGAGTTCACAGTGACGCCACCTGCTTGTGACAGCCGCTAAAACAGATAGATGGAAACAATGGGGGAAGCCGGTGGTTGGTGGTTGGTAGCCGGGGAGCTCAAGAGTCTGGTCCAACAAGACTAGGGGAGCAAGAGGAAGCAGGCAGATAAGCCAATACTGGGGTGGGGGTGGAAAGGAGAGGAGGAACATTCTCAGAGCCAGAGAAACCTGGCAGAAAACAAAAAGGAAGGAATGACTGTGTGTCAACCAGGTAACACAGGGGCGAATGCTGGCACAAGAAGCCCAGCCCCAGCCCCGCAGAGAGGGCCAAGTGCAGTGTCTTTGGCAATGGGGGCAAGGGTCAGTCGCAGTCCTAGAACTTCAACCAAGGACACGGATCTGAGCGTGTAAGAGGTGGCGGCAGGAGGAAAGGCAGCCCGACGTGATTTCTCACACTGTCCTGATGGGCCCCCGCCCCCAATCAAAAGCTTCGACGTTTCCGCTCGGTCACTCGAGCAACACGTGGGTATCTCTGGGACGAGAACCTTCGAGGCCGCCAATGCCTTCTCTGAGACCCTCCCCCCGCCTCCATCGCCCGGCTCTCTGGGTTTTCCACCTGCTCTCCGCCCCCCGGGGAGCTGCCCCTTCGCACTGGGGACTCGCACCGGGCGCTTCTGGCACCGTAACATCTGGGTGGCTTCCGCCTGCGCAATTTCAGGCAGCGCCCGCTCCCTTACACGTGAGCTCTTCTCTCTCTGCTCCCTACCCCCCTGGGGAGGGGACAGGAGGCTACAGTGTCGCCGGTAACAGAGTTGCACTTGCTCTTCTCCTAACCCCTCCCAGGCCACGGGAACTTGCAGGGCGCTCCGGGTCCTCAGGTGCATCGCCCTTCCCCCCATCTTTGCAGACACAGGTCGCCCGCCGCGCTCGCCTCTTCTCCCGTTTGTCACCTCGCCCACCCGCGCCCTCCCCACCCGGGCAAGGGGATTTCAGACACGCGGGGAGGAGGCTGGGTCATAGCCGAGCTCAACCCCGGCAGCCTCGGGACAAGTTCAGACGCTGGACACCGAGATCCCAGCCCCGAGCGGGACTCAGAGCGCCGGAAGTCGCTGGGTGACAGCGGACCGCGGGACCCGCCCGAGGGCGTCCGCGCCCGCACCCCCGGGAGCCTCTCCCCCGCCCCCCGCTCGTCCGGCCGTGCGCCCCCCCCCCACCCCGCTCCAGGAACGCCGCGGGACCCGGGGCACTGCCGCGGGCTCCTCACCGTCCCCGCGGCCAGTCCTCCGCTCCCCCCGGGCGCCCCTCGGCTCCGCCTGCAGGGGTGCGTGTGCCCCTGTTCGCTCGGCAACTTCGCGCCCCTCCCCTGCGGGCAGCGGACGCGCGGACCCTCCCGGGCGCACGGACCTCAGCCGGGCTGCAGGCGGACCCAGCAGCCGGAAAGAACCCGCGAGAGGTGCACATACCTAAAGACGGAGGCTCCTTGTCATGACCGGGGGACCGGGGGCTCTCGGGCGTGTGTAAGAGCCTCCGGCCAACGCGACGCCCCGAGCCGCGCTCGCCCCGCGGGGGTGCGGGGACAAAGGGCCGCGGGGAGCCGCGGGGACCCTGCGCGCAGACCCCAGCCGCCCTCCCGCGTCCGCTCCCGGCAGCTGCGGCGAGGGGTGCGCGACGCTGGCGGAGCCGAGCGCGCGGGCGGAGGGGAGGGGGGGGCGGGGAGCCGGCGCAGGGGAGGCGCGGCCGCGGGCCCGGCGGCGTCGGCGGAGCGGGGAGGGGGCCGGGGGAGACAGCTGCTCGACAGTCGCTCGGGCCGACTCCGCCGGGCTGCGCTTTGCTACCCGCCTGCAGCCGATGGCGGGCGCGCGGGGGAGCCAGCCGGCTGCAGAGTGCACGGGGGCGAGAGGGCAGGGGAGGCCGAGGCGAGCGAAGACCCCTCCAGCTCACCTTTGGGGATTTGGGAGAGAGGCTGTGCCTGGAAAACGCGCGGGGGTGGGGTGTGGGGCGGCAGCGGCGGTGTGTGTTTGTGTGTGTGTGTGTGTGTGCGTGTGTGTGGTTGGGGGTGGGGTGAAGTTGGTTGCTCAAGGTAAGAGTTGTGTTGGAAAGCCCCCCGGGGAGGTCGGCCTTGAGTGGGCACTGCCCTAGGCTTGTTTGGGTAGACAGATCCTGTAATGGTGGGGAGAAACGGTTTTTATTTTGTTTTGCTGGATTTGACCTTTGGGAAACACATTCCCATTTTGGAGTGGGAACTCTAGGAGACCGGGAGTCTCTAAGGCCCCAGAGATGAGGTCTCTGCCACCTGCTTAAACAGGTGTGCTGTGCTTCAGTTTCCTCATCCGTAAAGCCACCGTCCTGTACAAACTGTGGCTTTAGGATACGTGAAACAGAACAGCACCGCCAGCCCCAGCTTGGGATTCGGTAACTTTGTGAGGGAGCTCGTACGAATGGATGAGCTTTGTGGCCCCTGGGTGGCTCAGTTGGTTCAGCTTCCCACTTCGGCTCAGGTCACGATCTCTGGGTCTGTGGGTTCGAGCCCCGCCTGGGGCTCTGGGCTGACCGCTCAGAGCCTGGAGCCTGCTTCGGATTCTGTGTCTCTCTCTCTCCCCCTGCATGTTCTTGCTCAGTCTGTCTCTCAAAAATAAATAAACATTTAAAAATTAAAAAAAAAAAAAAAAGGAATCCATGAGCTTAGACAATGAGCAAAAGGGAACATTCCAGAAGACTGTGTCAACACCAGAACACCTATATCCAGTTGTGGTAAGGAGACTGCATATTCCCAGGCCCGGAGTAGGAACAGCCAAAAACACAGCCTGATCAACTAATCACAACCCACCGAAGGATACAATAGAAGCAGAGGGTGCCGGATGCCTAGAAATGCCACCCAAGGGCAAGCACTGGTCACCGTGTCTCTGCTTTAGACCGGGAAAGGCAGTGAGTGCCTTGACGTCTGAGCCTTTGGTTTTTCAAGACACCACCTCTCTTTGCCCTTCTTTTGACTTAACAAAATAGTTTCTGACAGCACTCAGTCTTCCCACGCGGGCGCTCCTTCAGAGGAGAAAACGTGTGCACCACATGACGGGAACGTTCCAGTCTGTGTGGCCAGCTAGTCTTTGTATGTTTTCAATAGTGGTATTCTTTTCTTTTTAAATTTTTTATTAAAAATCTTTTTAAAAAATGTTTATTTAGAGACAATGCGAGAGACAGAGCGCGAGCAGGGGAGGGGCAGACAGAGGGAGACACGGAATCTGAAGCAGGCTCCAGGCTCTGAGCTGTCAGCACAGAGCCCGATGCGGGGCTCAAACTCACAAACCGTGAGATCATGACCTGAGCCGAAGTCAGACACTCAACTGATTGAGCCACTCAGGCGCCCCCCCTTTTTTTTAAGTTTATTTATTTATCTTCAGAGAAAGAGAGCCAGGGCAGGGCACAGAGAGAAGGAGAGAGAATCCCAAGGAGGTTGTATGCTGTCAGCACAGAGCCCGACACAGGGCTTGAACTCACGAACCGTTAGATCGCGACCTGAGCTGAAACCCAAAGTCGGATACTTATCTGGCTGAGCCCCCTGGGCGCCCCTCAATATTGGTATTCTGGTCAATAGGAAAGTCCCTCGTGAAGTTGGTTGACTTGAGCCAGTCCTTGCTATGTCGAACACTCCAGTTCGTTGACGGGCTTCTTCTATCCTTGGGTTCGGAATGGGTACTTCACAGTATCATTTATTCCTGACTATAATTCTGCAGTAGGCATTATTACACTCACTTCATGGATGGGAAAACCAAGATTCAAGAGCGTTAATGTGACTTGTCCAAGGTGGTGTTTTAAACAGCGATGTTTGTGACAATTTGTTATACGGCAGCAGATGACCAATACAGAAAGAGCAGTCTATTAAAATATGAATATGTTGTGGTCACTCTCCTGCTTAAAACCCTGTATTCCCCATTTCGTAGGGTAAATCCCAACTGCATACAAATGCTCCCAAGTCCTTGCGGCCTGGGGTCCCCCCCACCCCCTTACTAAGCTCCAGCCACAAGGGCTTTCTTTCAGTTCAGTAAACAAGCCCGAGCCACTGCTCAGAGAGGTCTTCCTTGCCCGCCCACGTCTCTAAGTATATCCTTCCCTCCACTTATTCTTTTTCAAAATCCTCTTTTTTTTTTTAGCACTAATTATAAATTGTAATGGTCTGATTTGCCTTTTTGCTCGTTTCTTGTCTCTCTTTCCCAGGCCCGTGAGATCATATGGACGGAGAGCATTTCTGTCTTAGGTGCCGTAACCCAGCACAGGGCAAGAGCTCGGTACCTTCCTCCCATTCTGGAGCACTCCTTCTTCTTGGTGGGTCCTTTTATTTCCCTTGTGAACCCCGCCCTCCCCGGCAGCCTCTATCCATCTTTGTAATCTTTACCCCTGTCCCCATATGGGATACTCATCAAGATCCAGTTTAAACAGTCCAGTCTGTTTCTGCTTTTCCGGGGTCCCTTGTCCCCCTTTCCTGCTGTCCTCACCACAGAACTGTCACAACATCTTAGATCTTAGCATCTCTGGACATGCAGTGCCCCTTGTACCTTGGGTTGTAGCTATTTGCTACATCAGACTAGAGTCTGATGCTTCCAGACATTTCTGCATTTACCTCACTCCGGACAAGAACACCTGGAGAGGAGCACAGAGGTGCAGTAGGAATTTGGGGAGAAAGGGGTAAAGAGCTATTGCACGTTAGCCTTGGTGCTGATAGGGCTGTGCGGTGGGGGGCAAATATCCACCCTTGGGGATAGTAGACTTCTCATCTCCCCCCCATACTCATCCGCTCCGGCTGCCGTAACAAAATCCCACGGACCGGGGAGCTTAAAGGACAGACGTTTATTTCCCCACAGCGCTGGGGGCTGGAAGTCCAAGATCAAGGTTCTGGCTGATGTGGTTTCTGGGGAGGACTCCCTTCCCCGCTTGCCGAAGGCCATCTTCTCCCTCCGTCCGCACACCGTCTCTCCTCAGTGCGTGTGCAGAGACAGCAGTGAGCTGTCTGGTGTCTCCCGCACGAGGACGCTCGTCCTCGTGCATCGGGCTCCACCCTCACGACCTTATTTCCCTTCAACTACTTCCTTACTCCAAATACAGCCAGACTGGGAGCGAGGGCTTCAACACGGGAATCTGGGGGAACACAAATGTTCAGTCCACGACACCCCCTTCCCAACTCCCTGCCTTCCTGATGAGGCACGGGGCGGTTGTAGACGTCACACAAATTTTATGGGGGTGGGGGGGAGCGGGCGGAGGATGAAAAGAAGGATCGGCATTGTCTCACTTGAGCCGACAACAATCCCTTTTTCTATTACTGTCCCCATTTGAAAGATAAGAACGCTGATGCTCTGACAGGTTAGAAAGTAACATGGTGGCTGTCACAAAGGTGGGGCTGTTACTCACAGTCAGAGGTGACACACATTTGGCGCTCTGTGTGCTCTAGGACATTCTACTCCCCACCCCGGTTTCCCCCTTTGGGCTTGGGTAGGTTGCTGGGGCTCGGGTGTGCGGGTGGGGGCAGGGGTGGGCACATTCAGAGCTAGAGGCCAGGGGACTGGGAGAGGCATGGAGGGACTGGGCAGCACAGGTCTACGCAAGCAGGACACAATCCTTAGTGGAGTGTCTAGTGCGAATCCCAGAGCCCAAGGGCGCATAACCAGATCGAGTCCGCACCAGGACCAAGGTCTCCCGGTGCGTAGTCCAGCCACCTTCACGCTCCCTCTCCAATCACTGCCCCTGCTGTGGTCACTCCAGGGTTCATTCCTGGGTGGTTATTTCCCCTGTCTCCCCACTCTCTCTGTTAGAACACCACCTCCTTCTTCCAGGGATCCCTATGATAGCCTAACCAGGATGCTTCTATCGCAAGACGTCACTGATGCGAGCAATCGGAGACTCCTTGGTTGAGCCCTTGTAAGTTCGTCCAGGGACACAGCGACTCCCAGAGCTGGTCCGGCACTGGGGGTGGGGATATTAGAGAAAACTCTGCTAGTTGTGGGACTTTACATCACTCTTTCCTGCCAGTGGAGAGACATGGTTCTCCTAGGGGAGAAAGAGTTTGACACAGACACCCTCCTCCCCTCCACTGATGTCAGTCCTAACTGAAAACACCCCAAGGTACCGGAGAGAGCTGTTGTTTCAACTAAGGGCAGGAGACACGGAGGGGGACACGAAGGTAACCCATCTCATGGAGCGGGGCATGAGGACACTGTAAATAACTGGGGTGGGTGTTATGAGAGAGGAAGGAGTACGGATGCTATGGGAACAGCGATTATTTCTGGTTCCATAAAACAGGGCGTTTGAACTTCAGCAGTACTGACAGGGGTCTCTTTCAATCACTGAATTTTATCCCACTTTTCCCTCATGGGCATTGGTTCAAGCCAGGTTTGGGTTGGGGAACGGCATTGGCCCAGCCAGCCTGGGGGTTCTTTCTGCCATCAGTCCATCCTCGTAAACACACAGTTCCTTGGGGAAAGCAGAGGAGCATCTAAAAGGCAACCAACTTATTTTCCGGACTTAGCGATTCAGATATTTAATACAGAACTCGGAGCACGCCCGGAGACCCGCTGGGGCCACGAAGCGACACTGATGGAAGGTGTCGGAGATTCCGTGACATCTAGTGACCCCTCTCCATTTACACTCCTCTATATTCCTTCTGCCCATGATGCTAGTGCATTCTGGCTTCTCCTCTTGGTCCAGGGGGTAGCCAGATACACGTGAGATGTAAACTCTCTTCATAACTGTGGTGCTTAGTATCCATGTGGACAGCAGATCTAACATCCTGATTTTGGAATTCCTTCTCTACTCTTCTGACCTTCCTCCATAGGCATCCGACCACCCAAGTGCATGGCCAGATCACGGCTTGGAAGGCTGCCAGCCCTAAGATTCTTGAACCCCTTCCTTATACTGTAACTCTCTTACCCCCTGCCTTGCTCACATCTGCTGAATTCTTCATTTGCTGCTCTGATCAATCTTTCTCTATTCCTTTTTGTTTTTCATTTGCTAACTTAGGAAGTGCATGAGAAGCACTGTGGGGAGGAGTTTAAAGTGCAGATTTTCGAGTTACCCTCTCTCCCGTTCCAATTTAGTCATTAAAAAAATTTTTTTTAACGTTTATTTATTTTTGAGAGACTGAGAGAAGGAGCAGGCACAGGGGAGGGGCAGAGAGAGAGAGAGAGAGAGAGAGAGAGACAGAATTTGAAGCAGGCTCTAAGCTCTGTGGGGCTCAAACTCATGAGCCGTGAGATCATGCATGACCTGAGCCAAAGTCAGATATTTAACCGACTGAACCACCCAGGAGCCCCTCCAATTTAGTCATTTTAACAGGCGCACGGACAACTCTGGTGCCGTTGTCTCAGAAGGCACTGTTCTGGATAAGACCCAAGCAGGTGCCCAGTGCACTTGGCACTATAGTGTGGTTCTAGAAGCTTCTTCAATACACCCTACCACCCTTAGGGCACTGCTGGCCCTGAGTTTGGCTCTTCCAGCTATGCTCTGTGTCCAAGGAACAGCCCTGTAGAGAGTCTCGCACTTGGTGACGCTTAGGTTCTATTTTGGTTCTGCCAATAGAAAGCTCAGGGCAGATCTTGACCTTTGAAATCTCAGTGTCCTCACCTGTCGAATGAAGGGTTTGCCAAGTGTCCTTTCGGCTCTGACATTTGACATTTTATGCTGCCACAGTTTTTGCTCGAATTTCCCACTGCCTGGAAATTCTCTGCTGAGAATCACCCATCGCTTTTTCTCTGACCTTTGATGTTTGTCTCTAGAAATCCTGCCTCCCCTATGAAGCCCTGTTCACACACCGCCTCCTTCGTGGAGCCTTCCCTGGCCCGCCATGCTGTCCCTGCATTCTCCTGGAAGTACGGTGTCCCGTGAGCACAGACCCAGTCACATAATTTCTTTCCGTTACAGATCTTTGGTCCACTTCTCCTCATTAGTGCCTATGTCCCTTGATGTCGGGAACCATGCTGCTTTCAGTAGTGGAAGCTTTGTATTAACGGGTGTAGAGGACAGTCAGTAAACACCGACCGCGGAATGACAGCATAGCATGGGCCCTGCTGGCTTTCGTCACCGTTTCCCCCGGAAAAGAGCATAATATGCCCGCATTGATTGATGCCAGAACTATACCTACAGAAGCACGCTTTAGCTCGACAGATGACAGCCGGGTCCTGCTGACTGCTTTCTGAACTGCGGAGAGCAAGACCCCATTTTCCTTTGCCTGTGTCTGGAACTGATGATAAGGTTCTCAAGGGAGCAGACGTCTCAGGCTGTGATTTCCTTACCATTGTCACACGTATCTGCTTGCACAATGGGAAACGTGTTTGGCCAACGTCCTTAGCGTTTGAGTGCGTCCCAGGAATGAATGTCTCAGGGGTGCTGAAATCAGGCCTATGCACTTGGGCATCTGATCGCGACCCTCCACCCACCTCCACCCCTGCCTCTAGCTTCCACACCAGGTGACCTGGAAGGCGATGTGGGTAGGAGGTAGTGAGCAGAATGTTTCCCGGCAAGAAACAAAATGTGCCCTAAATGTAGCCAACAATCCCCTTCTATCCAGAAACTTGAGATTAGATGCTCAGACATTATGTTACAGCGGACGTAATTCTCTGCTGTAATATCATTTGGATTAAAAAAAATTTTTTAATGTTTATTTCATTTTTGAGAGGGAGACAGAGATAGAGCATGAGTGAGGGAGGGGTGGAGACAGAGACAGAGAACTGAAGCAGGCTCCAGGCTGTCAGCACATAGCAGGATGTGGGGCTCGAACCCATGAACATGAGATCATGAACGGAGCCAAAGTCAGATGCTTAACTGACTGAGCCACCCAGATGCCCCCGTTATAATACCATTTGGACCAGCAGTTACCAATTTTTTGGTCTCAGGACCTATTACACAATAACATAAGCTAGACAAGTCATTTTATATTTTACATAATATGTATGTATATGTGAGATATATACATATATGTATATGTATGTATGTGTATATATATATATATATCACACACACACACGTGTGTGTGTGTGTGTGTGTGTACACATAACATAATCTAGGCCAAATCCCTTCACATTTAACAAAATTATTGAGAGTGGTGCCTGGCTGGCTCAGGAGGTAAAGCATCTGACTCTTGATCTCTCAGGGACATGAGTTCAAGCCCCACGTTGGGTGTGGAGCCTACTTAAAAAAAAAAATTACGGAGGACCTCAGGGAGCTTATGAAAGAGTGTTGGGAAACATCAGGGGTCCTCAGACCGCATATTGAGAAGCTCTGATCTACCCTGACCAACATTTTGGCAGAATGTTAACTTTGCAAATTCCTAGAGCCGCACATACTTTAACACGGAAGGTAAACAGTATACGTTTAATTCACTAAATGTTATTGCACAAAGATGTTAAACTATAAAATAATTTAAAAATGGCTGCAGAAGTGATTGGAAACCGTCAGCACATATGTGTAGACATAATGCTAGGCATTTGATACGGGAGCTTTCTTGAGGGTTCTAAATGGACTCAGTTTAGAGGAAATCTGCCCCCTTTTCCTCATTAGCAGGGAAGCCATAAAAGAAGAGCCTTGTCCTTAAGGTTCTCCAAGGTGATTTATTGATTTACCTATTGTAAATAGTTGCCTGTTGATGATTGAAAAAAATGTAAAATCTGCTTGTATTCATATTTAAAAATTCTTCTTTTTTAAAATATTATTTATTTTGAGGCAGAGAGAGAGAGAGAGAGAGAGAGAGCGAGCGGGGAGGAGCAGAGAGAGAGGGAGAGAGAGAATCCCAAACAGGCTCTGCATTGACGGAGACGGGGCTGGAACCCACAAACCAGGAGATGATGACCTAAGCCCAAAACAGGAGTCAGCCGCTTAACCAACTGACCCACCCACGCACCCCTCAAATTCTTCCTTCTGCAGATCACTCGTTTAGTTGTTGTCATGTCCCTTTCCATTTTAGGCCAGAGCCACTGTTGCACAAGACCCCGTTCAATCCCTTTCCTTCTTACCACCCCAGTTATGCAAAACACCTTCCCGGACGTCAGTCCCTCCCTGATTCGAAGAGCGAAACTGTTAACGTCAGGAGGGGACTTCAGGAGGCAGCACAGGCCGGGAAGCCACATTATCGAACGCTCTGTAAAGCCTCACCATCATCACGGACGTTACTTGGGAGTCCAGTTCGGTCTGAACCAGGTCCCTGTGAGCTGAAGCGAGTGGTCACCACTCCTGGAGCGCTGGTAGAGCGAGCTGCAGCGTGTGGGACAGCGGGGGACGCAGGAGAAAACCCCCAGGACCAGGCAGGTACTCTAGACCCCGCTCGTGGGCTCCCAACTGCTGGGCGGGAAGGCCTGTGTTCCTTCCTCCAGGCCTGGAAACCATTCGCCACCCTTGCTAGCTTCCGGGTCCACGCCTCTGTCCTTCCTACGTCATCCTTTCACAGCCTACGCCCCTCACCCCAATGCACATTTTACCCAAAATCAGGATCGTCCCCCACCCCCCACCCGGTTTCATCTTGCAGAGGTGAGAGTGGAAATCCGACTCCCCAGGCACAGCTGGCTCAACCCATAGAACCTTCTTTGGCAGCAGGAACCCGGCCTGGCCCCGTGTCCCCGCTTCCCTTCTTTGCTCACACTCAATCCACGGCTCCAGCGGCTGTGGATGGGGGCTGTGACGCCAGGACAGGGCGCTGTCCCCCTCCATAATTAGCCAGGCAGCAAGGCTGCTGCAATGTCCCTCCGTTGACAGTGCTCTTGAACCGAATAAATTATTCACGCCACCAAAGTGTAATTGGCTGCCACGTTCAAAATAGGTCATTCACACTCAGGCTGCTGGAGGCGAAGATTTCGCGGCGATGGCAGCAAATCCGAGCGCTTAGGTTTAAGCAAATCTCCAGAGAAAGTGGCTTCTCCAAGCAACCCCCCCGCCGTTACATATCTTTCATCGAATCCTGGTGACGTTCATTAGCGGCAGCGTGAAGAGGCTGAAACAGCTATCTGCAGGCAGGCTGGGGTGCCCGGGGTGCGGGGTGGGGGTGGAAGGCTTTGTTCAGCCTCTTCCTGCGCTGACACTTTCTCCGTGAGCCTCAAGGGGCTCCTTGGGGAAAAGCAATGTGAACACGTGCTCGTGTTTGTTCTTTGCGCCCAAGACGGTGGCCAAGTCAGAAGGAGGACGTAACCGCTGGGCACCAGCAGGTTTTACAAGCGTGAATGTACGTGCACAGGCCTGTCCGAGGAGTGCCTCTCAGCCCCGGGTGAGAATTCAAGGTCAACAGCTGTGGCTGCGTGCCCCTGCGTTTCAGGTCCGAATTCACAGACATTTGGGCCTCTTTGCTGCTCAGAATACACTTGCCCTCTTGTTGGCATAGATGTGCCATTCAGCTCAAGTGCCTGCTGGAGTCCAAATATTTGACCGGCTATTTGAGTGTTTGGAGAGTTGCTCATGTGTTGATGCGTTCCTTTAATGGTTTTTGAGGATACCACAGATTATCTTACAGGAGGAAGAACATTTCCCCCCAGGATTAGAACAAAGAGAAGCGGTTGAACATGTAGCTTGGGGGGTTTGACTTAAAATAAAAGCGATTGCGCTGGTTGCTAGCTCTTGACTGAGAAATGGATGTGTAACTGAGAAAAGCTGATAAATCTCCTTGGGGAAGGGAAAGAAGAGAGTTTAGCAGTGGGATTGACCCCTCGTCTGCCTTCTATTAGGAAGATAGACTGGAAATCTCTTCAGGTCTCCTCCGGCAGAGGTTCTATGCATGTGTAGCCTCGGAGCAAGACGGAGAGAAATGCAAGCGTTTCACTTGGTAAGCGTAGCACCCAATGTCAGGGGCCACGTTTGGACGCGCCTCCACGACTGTCAGCTTCGCAAGGGCATCAAGCTCTCGCCTTCAAATATGCACCTGCGAGAAGTCTGCCCTGATCACCCAGCCCTTCCCCTCTGATCTGCCTTTTAATCTCCCTTTCGTGTCTGTAAACACCTCGTATTGCGTTCTTGAACGCCTGGTTTTATGGAACAGCCTGTATAGGATCCTCTTAAGCTAGAGATGTGTCTGTGAGTAACTTTCAGTTATGCATATGCCGCTCTATCGTCAACGGTGCCACAGATGTTTCCTGAGTGCCCACTATCCTGGGGCCTTGGAGTGGGACTTCGTCAGGTCAGCCACTATCTATACACCATGAACGTCACTGTCCCGAACCGGGCTCCCGGCCATGGCCCCGGCCATGGCCTGCTCTTCCGCACCTCCAAGCCCCCTCCTCCGGCAGCCTTCCTCCTCTGAGTAAAGAGCCCCATGATCCTTCCAGATGCTTGGGCCAAAGCCTTGGAGTTGTCCTCGGCAACTCCCCCCCGCCCCTCACCTACAGAATTAGTTAGTGTCAGGCCTGGGAAGGGCCCCATCAGCTCTCTTCTGGAATATCTCAAGTCTCCCAAGTGGCCTCCCTGCCTTTGCCCTCCAAGCCCCCACCTTTATTTTCAAGACAAGTCAGAATGATCCTTTTGAAACGCAAATCAGATTATGGCACTTTGCTCAACACCCTCTAAAGCCTTCCATCCCCACAGAGCAAAACCTCAGACCCTTACAACGGCCTGGAGGACTTTACAAGGGCTGGACGCCCCCCTCCACCCCCCACCGGCCACCCCTGGATCTCATCTTCGCTGCTCTCTGCTCATGCACGTTGTGCTGCAGCCACGCCGGCCCCTGGCTCCTCCTAGAACACTCTGCCCCAGAAGTGCGGGACAGACCTACAGTTCATCAAGCCTCCGGGTCTTTGTCAGCAAAGGCCTCCCTGACCACCATGTTCTATCCTTCTCAGCCGGCACTCAATTTTTCTTCATAACGCTTCTCTCCTCTGACACATCCTATCTTTACTTGCTTGTCTAGCGTCTGGCTGCCTTTCACTACAATACAACTTCATGAGGGCTGGGCTTTGTTATGTTTCACTGCTGGCCCGGGAGCCGACAAGAATTGAACCTAGCTCATGGTAGACATTCAATACGTTTTCTCTAAACAGCCAAAAAAGTAAATCTTATATGCCTCCATGGTTCATAACCTCCTGAGGGGGACTGCCTCTTCTGATGATTGCGACTCCTTTCAAGAGCTTCCTCAGGAAGTGCTCATCTCAAAATATATTTACGCAGAGATTCTAAAAACTGATTCCCAACCAGGCAGAAATTGGTGGAAAGAATTCCCATACCTGACTCTTACACATTTGTTTCGAAGAACACAGTCTTTCTAGGATCGTATCAGGTACGCCCAGCCGTGGTCAGAATCTGCTCCCCGGAACCACTTCTGTCTCTCACGGAACTTCCGTCCCTACGTTAAATTTATGTGATTCAAGAAAAGGCAACTGTTCTGCAGACTTTCAGGAACCACCCGGTACTTCGCTGTCTTGTTTGTTTGTTTTAGTGTAGCTATTCCTAACTCTTTTTTAAAACAATGTGGAGATATATACATGTGGTAAAATACACAGAAGACTAACCATCTTAATAATTAAGGGTACAGCTCAGTAATATGGAATACATTCACGCTTTCTACCACCCTTCTCCAGAGCTCTCTTCATCCTGCAAAACTGAAACTCTACCCTTAAACAACCCTCGATCCTCCCTTCCCTACCCTTGGCTACCACCCTTGCATTTTCTGTTTCCAGAAATTTGACTATTTTAGATCATATAAGTGGACTCATACAGTATTTGGTGCGGTGTTATTTTATTTTTGTAACTGGCTTCTTTCACCTAGCTAATGACCTCAGGGTCATCTATGTTACAGCCTATTTTGGAATCTCCTCCTTTTTTATGACTGAATAATATTCCATTGCATATAGACCACATTTTGTTTGCCCATTCAGCCGTCAATGGACATTTGGGTGGCTTGCACCTTTTGACTATCGTGAATAATGCTGCTATTAACTTGAGTGTGCAAATATCTCTTCAAGACCCTGCTTTCAACTCTTTTGGAGGTGTACCCAGAAGTGGAATTTCTGGATCATATGATAATTGTCATTTTTTGAGGAGCTGCCATACTGTGTTCCATAGAGGCTGCACCATTTTACGTTCTCACCAACAGCGGACAATGGCTCCTTGACTGCTTTTAACAAGATATTTTCCCTTCCAGCAAGTTAGAACTACTCAACGCTGCCCAGTAGAGCTAAATATTCCTGCTGCTTCTCATGCTTAGCAACCAGGAGCCGAGTGGTCCCACTAAATGTGCATAAGTGTGTGGGGTGGTGCTTTTCCCTCACTCCTTCATGCCCATTTTGAAAAGGCTTCCTTGTCCTCCAATTAACATGCAGGCTAAGTGGACACACACTGGTCTGCATTACAGACAAAAGGCCGTGGACAAGAGCCAGCACTGTTTTGGGATGATCAAAGCTCTGCTAATCCCATGTAATCTTCTCATGCCAAGGTAATGTATTTCCACTTGTGATTTCTTTGAGTGATTCTACCCATGATGAACTGGGAGACTTGCGGTGATGTGGGGGGAAGAGCTGAGAATAGGACTGGAGTCATGCTCACACATCAGTCGTTCCTTACCAGGAGTTCCCAAGGGTTCCAGACCTTGGACACATGTGAACCCAAAGAGTCAAATGGGGAGAAAAATCCCTTGAAGTGATGCAGAGGTATATAGGTGGAAAGGACCCGGGGCGCCTGGGTGGCTCAGTCCGTTAAGCGTCTGACTTTTGCTCAGGTCACGATCTCACGGTTGGTGAGTTTGAGCCCCGTGTCGGGCTCTGTGCTGATGGCTCGGAGCCCAGAGCCTGCTTCAGATTTTGTGTCTCCCTCTCTCTGCCCCTCCCCCACTTGCACTCTGTCCCTCTCTCAAAAGTAAATATTAAAAAAAATAAGTGGAAAGGACCCTGGACACCCCCTGTGTGCTACTTTCTTTCACCTCATTCAACAATGGGCTGGGAGAACATGTCCCTAGTTCCACTGCGTTTCCTGATTGAGTGGTATTGCCTTCTCTGGCCTCCCCAACCAGGGCACCCTGTCTGTGACTTTGCCTTGGACCACAGATTTTTCATCATCCTTCCAGTTGGTGTTACAGAGCAGTGTCATATGCTGACATATATTCTCTTAAAAAGAATATTTAAAGCAATAAAAGGGGAATAGAGCTCCTCTTAAATGGGGGTTTAAAAATGCTAAGACCTTCCCAGCACATGTGAAAAGGGGAAGAGCTGGTGGGAGACACAGTTAAGAAATCAATGACCTCAAGAGGCAACATGATTTGGAATTTTGGTAACATTGGCTTTTTCTATGAAGAGCCATACAGCAAATATTTTAGGCTTTGTGAGTCAAGAGGTAAAAACAAGGAAATTATGTAGATACCTCCACATAATGAGAGAAAACAAAATTATCACATATTTTTATCGACAAAATTTAAAATGTAATAATTGAGTACTTTTTTTGTTTCGCAATACTGGTCTGCTTAGGAGAAGAATGGAATTCTTCTTCTTTGGGATAACATTTCACCTAATTGGAGTTCAGTGTTTAGTGTTCCCCATCATCAACTCAATTGCAAATGTTCTTCTGTAAAAACCATTCTTTTCTTGGAGGCTGTGCGCAGAAACAGGCAGCGGGCTGGGAGTGGCCTGCAGGCTGTAGTTTGGTTGACTTGACTTCTGAGTAGGTCAAGATGGGGTGGAGGGCCACTGACTCACTGCGTGCGGTTCTCAGCATTGCCTAGTAGGTTGTAAAGGCGTAAGCACCTGTCTTTCTGAAGTATCATGAGTGTTAGGAAGATGCACGGGGCTTTGTCCTCTCCTCTTCACTGTAGCCTGTGTTGTAAATAACAGAATGTGTTGCTTTTCTCACACAGATGATGATGCTCGTGACCCACCATCATCTGTCTCTCCAGGAGTGGGGAGGATTTGAGTTGACCCATCACTAGTCTACCCTGCCACAGCGGGTACAGTTTCTGCCCTCAAGGATCAGTTATGTGCACTGGTCATAACTTTCAGTGAGTGGTGCTCAATCAATATTTGTTGATGAGTTCACAGCAGGTTGATCGTATTAATTGTTCTCTAACCCGTGTAGAATGATTATTGAGCAACCGAGCTAACATTTGTTCTCCTGTGCATGTGTGTGCACATTCACGTATTTATAAAAAAAATATACACAAAGAGATCACCACAGTTTCTTCCAGGAGGTTTTATCATTGAAAATATTTTAGGGGCGCCTAGGTGGCTCAGTCAGTTAAGTGTCTGACGCTTGGTTTTGGCTCGGGTCACAATCTCTTGGTTTTGTAGTTTCGAGCCCCACATTGGGCTCTGTGCTGACAGCATGGAGCCTGCTTAGGATTCTCTCTCTCTGTCCCTCCCCTTCTTGGGTGTATACACACACACACACACATACACACACACACTCTCTCTCTCTCAAAAAAAAAAAGAAAGAAAGAAAGAAAAAAGAAAGAAACTATTTTAAAAAGCAATGGAAATAAGAACCAAACAAAACGCCCCTAGAAGGGATGTTGTAGAAGCTTCATTTAATTGCTATCCTGAAATATTGTAACATGTATGTAATTCAAATTCCAATGGATGTTATCCTTAAATTAGAAATGTTTTAACAAATAAAGAGAGCCTAGCCTTTCTAAGATTACTGAGATGGGGGAGACAGTGTGCTATGTTTACTGCAAGTAAATATTTATCCGGGAAATAGAGACTGTATATTATTATAAATACTGGTAGAGACATGATTTCTGATGTCCAGAATTCCTGGCCAAGGCAAGGGGACTCTCTCCACAAGAAAACTGCCGTAGCGTATATTACTCTTCAATACTTAAAGAATTTTCAGAGGGAGACCAGACTGGCTAACAATAAACAAAATGGGTAGGAAGTCACATACTTATTCTGTGCCAAATGATGGGGTTATTCTGAGTTCTGCTTTGGTTACACAGTGGAGATCAGAAAGCAGCCAGGCTTGTTAATTCATGAGCCAGACGCACCTTTGTATTCCCAGGAAAGCATTTGAAATGCACTGTCTAAATAACTCTGCTCTCATCAGCTTGTGTCTTTGTTGATCACAGGCAGTAGGAGAAGAAGGGAATTGCACAGACCTGGGAGGCTGGGGCCTCAGTTCGATAATAACTGACATTTACATAGTAAGCCCTTAATTGTTTCCATTACCTCATACATTATCTCCTTTAACTTCACAGCAATTTTCCCTGGAGGTGACGATTACCAGCATCATCATCACCGAGACCACCACCGTGGCTGCCACGGTCATCACCACCACCATCATCATCACCATCATGATGACCATCATCATCATCATGACTGTCACCATGACCATCACTATCACCATCACCATCATCACCCCAACATCATCCTTATCACCATTATTATCATCATCCCCATGTGGAAGAAGGTAAACGAAGCTTCTGAACGGTTAGGTAACTTTCCTAAAGTCAAACTACTAGTAAATTGAAATAGATCTCTTGAGTCCAAAAATTTTACTCTTTCTACTATGCTACCTGCCCTCAGTTTTGAAGTCTGAATAGTAATAACCAAAGATTTAAAAATAATGGTGGCTTCAAATTCTAAGCAAAGTACTTAATATAGCAATATGGCCAGAAAAGGGGTTTGGCCCTCTGCTAGAAGCTGTTTGCAGGGCAAGCATACAGTTTTACACACGGAGTTTAGATCCTTCAAAATAGCCATGTTTTCTGAAAAAGATTTTTCATCGTGCTTTTTATTAAGACTTAGAATTTGAACTTAAGTTTCAGTTTTTAGGGATACCAATGGAGATTAAAAGGGAGCTGAACATGTCCCACTCCAAAGACATCCCTGGTACCCCTCACTATATCCACCAGAAGCTGAAGGAGAAAGGTGTGTTTTTCCTAATATTTCAGTCATATAATTTATCTGAAAGTGGTTAAAAGTGCCTTCCACAAATCACGTCTGCATATTTGATTCTCGGACATACTTTTCTTCAAATACCATCTATCAGTTCATTGTGCTGTTACAGATAGGAAGAAAAATCCCACCACGGAAAATATTTTCATATTTTCTCTTTCTCAGAGTTTCCTGAATGCCAATTTATAGAGAAAAAAATTAAATTCAACTGCTCAGCCAGCTGACTCAAACTGTGATCTAAAAGTCAAGTTACTTTCTTCCTGTTTCTTAGCTCATTACATCTTAATACTGAATGGATGGTTTAGAATGAAGTCAAGAGGGAGAAGGGCCCAGCTGGTTTTCCCCTGTTGCTGTTTGAGTCGTAAAGTATACATATTTAAACTTTTAACCCCAATGATACAAAGACTAAGAAGGAAAACACTGCAATGAGAAGATGGCACCATAATCTCATCGCTTTCGAGAAGACGGCATCTTGTTCTTTCTTCTATTTAGAAATGTTCATTTCCTAGGGTTACAACTCCTAATACAGCAGAAGATAAAACACCCTCAAGGTGTCTTCTCTGTCTGCTAGGTTATCTATTACTGAAAATCTTTACAAAGTTGACAGGGTTCTTTTTTTTTTTTCCTCCCTCAATTGGGAAAACAGACATCTCATGCCTCCGAAAGTTTACATTTTTCTCACTTTTATATTTCAAGGCCCGCGATTCTTACTTTGAATCCATCATTGACCTTTAAGTGTCTTCCGCCTGAAGCATTTGCTCAGCGAGGTAAATCACGAAAAAGTGTAAGATGTGGAAAGTCCACGTGTGAGAGATACTGATATAAGTTATTAATTTGCCCTCCATAGTAAAACTGACCTTTATTCCCGCCCTTTGCTGTCCTGGCATGGGTCAAAATCTTTCTCTTAAAAATATCTAAACTTGATCAAGTAGATTGTTCTTTTTCCTGGAAGGGAAGTTCTAGATGCTTGATGAGATACGTTCTGTCTACACAGCACAAAGGGGTTTTTTCAGCTTAAATAACCTGGTGTATCTGCCAACAAGGATCGAACACTTCAGATTCTCATCAGATGCCTCCTTCACTCCAGGTTGGACACATGCTGTCGAATCATCACCCTCACACGCAGCCAGGTACACTCACGTTTCAGCCTCCCCAGAAACCAGCCCCCAGTACGGCCTGGAACGTACTGAATAGGTCAACATCCCACCGGCACCTGCGCGTTTGGTTTCATTTTCTTTTCTCCATTTTACTTGCTTGCTGAGACTGGTCACTATTTTTTTTTCCCCCTTCCTCTCTAACTCTTCTCTGTCCTGGTAGCTGAGATAGTCATTGCAATTTGACTCAGCGAATACCTCTTCCTTCTGTAAAACCTCTTCTGAAATCCACTGAATCATAAACGTCTTTGTTCGACATCACAGCTGCCTGGCAAACAATCAATAGGCAAAATGTAGCCGTCCAAAAATAAATGAGAAGTTGAATGAGCGGACACTCACTGAGCACAATAAAACACGTGAGGAATAGTTAACTGGAGAAACCACATCTCTAGTGAACATGTTGACTTGAGTAAGTCAAGTGACTTCTATCAAGGGGGGAGGGTAATACTACCAATTTATTTCACTGTTTTGGCCATAATAACTACACATTTCTTTGCTTCAAAGCATTTTTTTTTTTTTTTTGGCTACACAGACAACGGGTATGCTCGTAACGTTTCGCTCTCATGTCCTATAAAAGATATACGTGAGCATATCTTATACCATTCCTAAAAAGACTTGGCTGGCTGCCTCATAAAGATATTAGATAAGCATTTAAAATGCTTTATTTGTGCCATTGGGCCCCTTTGGCTTTGGCCTGATCTCAATAGGTCACTCTGAGGTCACTCGAGACCATAAATCAAGGGTGGGGGGGGGGGTGGACCTGTGGTTAAAACAGCCTGCATAGCTTTCGTGCGAGGTGCTATTTTCGTTTGTCCCTGAAATGACACCATCCATTTGGCACCAAAGAAAGCTTCCTAGACATCTATGGGAAGGGAATGTTTTGCAATAATCCAAGACATAGGTCACAGAGGCATGAGTTACCACGGGGAGGTCTGTGTCGGCTCCGGAGCCGGTGGTGACAACGTAGGAAAAACGACTTCCCAAGCGAAGCATTTATCCAGGACCGTGAGGAGGGGGACCTGACCCAAGCCGACTTGGCAAATCACGACAGCCAAGAGTGACCGGCTGTTTTCGACTCTGGAAACTAGGGCAACCTCTTCTTGGCCGCTTTCTAATCCCACGTGAGGACCCCAGGTATGGACTCTCAGAGGAAGGTCCAACATAGCTGATTAGCAATTATATTTATACAACGTAAAATGTGGCATAACCAGACAAAAAGCTCCGCCTCCTCCCGGCCGAGACGCATATCTTTACGCTCTATCTTTATGTTCGTATTTTTATGTTCCATCTCTTAAGACTTTTTCCACAGAGGGCATGACTTCACCAGACTGAACTTTTAGGGTTCATTGCTTTTGTACGTATTGGGAATTGAATCTCTTCTTCCTTTCTTCTTTCTCTTAATCTTAGAAAGGGCACATGTGATTCAGTAAACAACTTCCAAATATGCCAGATTAGAAAAGACTGTTACTGCCGACCTATTAAAAAGTATCTACCTTGGCTTCGTAAGCAGTAAAGACAGAGAATCAGCATCCGCTCCACTCTACTTATAGTTCTTGTTTTCTTTTTCTTCGATAAATCTTTTGCAGTTTTCTTGCTCTCTCTAAGCTGCAATGCCTTTTGAAAGGGAAAATGTGCTAATTGACTTGGCTTGGGGAAATGAGAGAGGTTTGGTTCAAAGTGAGTGGTATTGCTTCTTAAATATCTGCTGGTCTGCTTAAGAGCAACAGACAGCTAGGGGTGCCTGGGTGACTCAGTCAGTCGAGTGACTGACTTTGGCTCAGGTCGTGATCTCCGGGTTCATGAGTTCGAGCCCCGCATCGGGCTCTGTGCTGACCATGCACAGCCTGCTTCGGATCCTCTGTCCTCCTCTCTCTCTGCCCCTCCCTGCCCCTCCCCTGCTCAAGCTCTCTAGAAGAAATTTTAAAAAAAATGAGTGCTCTCTCTTCTGTCAGCTCATCTGTACCTGGGAGGGGTCCCCTCCTTTGGGAAGGTTGAGAGCTTTCTTAGACACAGTGATCCAGGATGGGAAATTTTCTCATGCTATGCTGCCTTGTACCAGCTCCGAAGAACATTCGACGGTCTGGCAAAAGCTTTGCCGTTCCCTACGGTCTTTCTAGAAGCAAGATCTTATGAGGCATGTGAGTGTCCTGGGAAAAAGGAGCCTGAGAAATATTTTGCACGCGTAACTGAGACCCCGTGGTGTGTTATTATTCTATCCATTGCACTTGACGGCAGATTATTGAGCAGGGCTGAAAACAGGGCAGTGACTTGTGGTTCTGAGGAAAACGGCAGCTACAGCTTTAACTTGGGCCAAGGAATAATTTCGGCTGCTGAACCAGCCACTGACCACCACCTGGGGAACTGTTTCCTCCCACACGCGAATTCCGTTCTGTTCCTGAAAGCTGGCCAAGGGCCTCCTTGTGCATGAGGCTTTTTTCTTTTTTTCTGTTATTACTATTATCACCGCCATAATTGTTAGAGTTATCATGACTATTATTATCCATCCAGCTAGGTTCTACTAACATACACCAGCCTAATTGTCAAGAAGGCACAGTGACAAAACAGATGAAAACCCTTTAATTTGATAAGTTCGAAATAATGACGGGAAAAGAGCATCTGATTCCACTGACTGATTTTTCAATACCTTGGTAACCAAATCAATCATTTCCCCCCAAAAAAGAACAAAGTCTACCTGGTAGTAACCATTTTCTAAAAGGAAGGATGGTGTTGGGGTTATTTGGAAAGCCAACCTGAGGCATTGTGTGTGTGTGTGTGTGTGTGTGTGTGTGTGTGTGTGAGAGAGAGAGAGAGAGAGAGAGAGAGAGAGAGACAGAGAGAGAGAGAGAGAGAGAGGAGTAAATATAGAAATATTGGGGTTTCTGGAGGGTAGGTAGATTACTGCTTCTCTCTCTCACTAACCATTTGCAACTCTCCCCTAGAACAGAACAGAATTATACACCAATGCTTCTCACTTCTGTGAACCTTAACATCTTCTTTAACCACAGAAAACAATAGCTGAAGCAAACAGGATTTCAGAAAGGCAGTTAAAAAAATATTGTGAGCATGACTCATTTTTTTTTTTTTTTTGCCCAGGTCCATAAATCGAAATGGATTTATATATACTTTTAAGCAAGTGGACCTAAATTCTAAATTTGTGTCCCTTTAGGGGAAAAGGGTTCTTTAAACATGTGTCCATTGCAAGGAAATATGGTTGCCTTAGTAACGAGCTCCTGGGCATTTTCCTTCCGTTATGTTAGAGAAAACTCATTGTACCGAAAGCTTTCTGCTTTTGTAGGCAGGCTAAATGAGCCAAAAGCTTGGGTGAAACAGAGCAAACATGAATTCTTCTAGGTAGATGTATGCCGCTGTGCAGAGAAGATTGAGCGATAGAATGCTGGAATTTTTAAAACCGAAATCTTACAGGATGTGTCATCGGCCCTCTTGTTTTAGATGAAAGGTAAGACTCAAAGAGATGAAATGATGTCCAGGACCCCACACGCCTGTGACGGCAGGGGCAGAGCTCCAGGCGAGCTCCTAGCAACCTGCCTGATGTGTTTTCACCATATCATAACCTCTGAAAACTTGCTTATAGGCTGAAGTTCTTTTTTTAAAATTTAAATCCAAGTTAGTTAACACGTAGTGTAATACTGATTTCAGGAGGAGAATTTAGTGAGCCATCACTTCCATACAGCACCCAGTGCTCATCCCAACAAGTGCCCTCCTCAATGCCCGTCACCCTTCTAGCCCATCCCCCCACCTCCCACCAGAAACCCTCAGTTTGCTCTCTGTATGTAAGAGTCTCTTATGGTTTGTCTCCCCGTTTTTATCTTACTTTTCCTTCCCTTTCCCTATGTTCATCTGTTTTGTTTCTTAAATTCCACATGTGAGTGAAATCATGTATTTGTCTTTCTCTGACTGACGTATTTTGCTTAGCGTAATACATTCTAGTTCCACCCACATTGTTGCAAATGGTAGGATTTCGTCCTTTTTGATGGCCAAGTAGTATTCCACCATAGGTGGCTATCACATCTTCTTTATCTGTCCATCAGTTGATGGACATCTGGGCTCTCTCCCTACTTTGTATAAGCTGAGTTCTATAAATAAGTCCTAGGCTGACCCAACATGTACAAAAACTGTTCTACATCACCTTGTAGCCTCTCTATAAACCCATTTTTGTGACTACATAGTAGGAACGAGTATTTACTGAGTACTTACTAAGTTGTGGACGCTATTCCAAGCACTTCCCTGTAACTGGCTGTGAGGTTTGTACTCCACTAAAAAATTTTTTTATGTTTATTTTTTTTGAGAGAGAGAGAGAGAGAGAGAGAGAGACAGAGACGGACAGAGTATGAGCGGGGGAGAGGCAGAGAGAGAGGGAAACACGGAATCCGAAGCAGGCTCCAGGCTCTGAGCTGTCAGCACAGAGCCTGACGTGGAGCTCAAACCCACGAACCGTTGAGATCATGACCTGAGCTGAAGTCGGACGCTTAACTGACTGAGCCCCCCAGGTGCCCCTGTACTCCATTTTATCAGTGAGTGAACTGAGGCACAGAGCAATGAAGTAACCTGCTCAAAGTCACAGAGTGATTCAAGTGGCAGAAGCCAGGAGGTTTAACTAAACAACTGGGCCCCCTGTTGACTGTCACTCCCAACAGAACTTGCTTAAATGAGTCACCCGCCAGACAAACACTCGCATAAACTGGCCAGCATGAGCCATAGCTTGGAGTACTGAATAAAAATAACACTGGATGTTGGACTTAGAAGCATTCTTTCTCTCATCTTTGGAGATGAAGTTAGGTGAGAAATTGAGCCCAGAAAGTATAAAGCATATCACGGGTGAAGTGCAATGCAAACATTATGAACCTATTTTGAAGATGGTCTACAACCCAGTAGCTGGTACTGTGCCATTTTACCACTGAGGAAACTGAGGTTCGGTGTAGCAAGTTAAAGGACTTGCGTAAACCACAAAAGTAGTTCATGGCAAATGAGAATTTCAATCTGAATCCTGTCTGACTCCCAACCTGACTCTTCACCATGCTTGTCGAGGCTGAAGTACTCACCTTAATAACCCTGCATATTCATGGGAGAGCTCCTACAGGTCACCGAGCCCTGCTGTACTGACATCTCAGCCCTCCTTGGGGGTGGGGGCCACACATAAACTGTAGTGCGGCGCATTGGACTATAGATGGCGCTCATTAGCACCACAGTTACCCGCAAAAGCCTCCCTTTCTGGGAAGGAAATGTGGCCTGGGCGTTTTGGGGGCTGGGTGAAAAATGACCAGATTGTCCAGTCTAGGTTTATTTTCCTAGTTGTGAGCCTTTTTATAAGTCCTGATGGGAGTAAATATCTGAGGCCAAAGTTCAAGTGGCTCTAAATAGCTGTCATCAAACTAAAGCAACGGACTGAGTTTGGCAAGCACCAACGAAGCTTGAGCTGGTATTCTTAAACCCGATTTCAGTTATGATGCAATTCCCATCAGGATTTTAAATATTTCTGAGGCCAGAGAAAAATAACAGAAAGATACACTGAAACACTCAGAGTGTCCCCGAGTCCACATTACCATTTATTTCGACCATTTCAAATTCTAGAAAAGCTCTCACCTATGGCCCATATCATTGGTAGCATTTGACCAAGACACCTGTAGGTTACTAGATTAGCTAATGAAAATCACAACCCTTACAACCAAACCCCCACCGCACAGGTCTGCTCGTGGAAGAGCCATGAAGTAAGAGGGGAGACCCATATGGTACCAGTGGGTATTAGAAGCTAGCATCCCAGCCTGGAAGAAGAGGAAGAGGGCATGGACACCTGGGGTGCCAAATGTGTCTGAGGAAGAGAAAATGATCCAAGGGGAAAGGGAGAAGGGGGAGAGGCAGCGAGCGCAGGTCAAAGCAATATGGTACCACGGACAACCATCCCTGGTCCACTTGTCCAGCTGCTACCTTAGCAGCTCTGCTGGGTGCAAAGCACCATGACAGCTGTCCCTTAAGGTGTTAGCACAGAAGAGGGACAAGAGACATAATCTTGTACTACCTTCCTCCCTAAACTAAACCTTTATCTAGTCATGACTTCCCAAAACAAGATATTTGGAGGAACCATTCAACTCCCTCATCTCCTGCTTTGCCTGGTATTCATTGGTGCCCAGATGATATCCACAACCACCAGGATGCTTTCAAAGTACCCAAGCTGGGCAAAAGTTCCAAAGCGAAGCAAAGTAGACCGGAATGGTGCCTGCCAGAAAGACGTTTACCTTCACCAAAAATGTCATCCTCTTCCTCACCCGGGAGCTCCTCGGGGTCCAGATACTGCATCTTGGAGAGGGCGGCAGTCAGCGGGTGACGGCAGGTGTGCAGCCACGACCGTTCCCACCGCCACAGTGCGCAGGGGCAATTTCCTCTCTGAGGGTTGCAGAAGCCCTCAGGGAAGGCAGCTTCCGTATCTGCCCACCGCAAGCAGCTTCATTCATATGAATAGGCTCCCCGAGCCTTTCCAAGCCTGCATTCCAGGTGGGGTGATTCTCACCCCCCCCCCCCCCCCCCCCCCCCAGAAGAAAGAACTTCTTTTGGAAGGGGGCTGCAGATCCGGTTGGGTCTGAGCACAGATAGAACTTAAAGGCCGAGTGCAATGAATTCCTTCAGAGCGAGAACTTTCATATTTTCTTAAGGAGGAAGGTGAGCTTCCAACTTTCGTACTTATGAATTTGAACACAATGGGTCGTGTTGAAAGAGACGGGGTTCACGTTTCTCATATCTCGGTTTTGCTTCAGTGACAATTTATCTGAAAGCAAAGCCGCCGCGCTGCACCAAAGAGGCACCTGCAGGGACGCAGCCTCGGTTTCACTCTGAAGAAGTTGCCTTTTTCCTTTTTGCAAACCTCTTGCCTTTGGGGCTGAGAAACTCTGTAATGTTCCAGCCCAGCTCAGCACACATCTGGGCTCTTAGAGGCTCAATTCAATCTATGGTCAAGCAACAGAGAACTAGTTTGGGTCGAATGACTTCCATTTCACCCTATTTACCCAGCCTGGGTCTTCAGACTTGATCGCTAAAGAAGAAAGAAGAAAATATGACTCAAAAGGGCAGCTCCTCCCAGAGGCAGGAGTAACCAGTGCGCTTTCACAAGAGTGTGGGGGCGGGGGCTGGCATCGCCATATGGAACCCCCCAAAGTGTGCTACGTTCTCCATGGCTATTCAAACACCAACCTGAGTGATACTGCGATTTCATAGTGGGGGGGGGGCGGTTCCCAGAGCTCTCCATCGTGTCAGAGCTCTCCATCGTGTTGCCAGACCTCACAGATGGTCAGAAGCCCAGAAAAATGCAAACAGAGATAATGGTGAGGAGTTGGTAGCCCCCAGTGTTTACTTCCGGCAACTTTATTTCCTGAGTAGGGTTTTAAAACAAATAAATAAATAAATAACATTTTAAAGTTTATTTATTTTGAGAGAGAGGCAGAGAGTGCGAGTGGGGGAGGGGCAGAGAGCGAGGGAGGGAGAGGATCCCAAGCAGGCCCAGCACTGTCAGCGCACAGCCCAACCCGGGGCTCGATCCCATGAACTGTGAGATCCTGACCTGAGCCGAAACCAAGAGTCAGTCGCTCAACTGACCGAGCCCCCCAGGCGCCCCAAGAATATATTTTTGATAGACTTTATTTTTTTAGAGCAGCTTTAGTTTCACAGCAAAATCGAGAGGCAGTAACGGTTTTCCCATATGCACCCTGCTCCCCCCACATCCACACCCTCCCCCACTGCCACCCCCCACCGTCATCCCCAGCATCCACCGTCAGAGAGGCACATTTGTTACGACTGGTGCATCTACACGGACACGTCATGATCACTCAGAGTTTGGAGTTTACCTTCGGGTTCACTCTTGGTATTGTACACTCTGTGGATTTTGACAAATGTTTAACGACATGTGTCCACCATTAGAGTATCATCCAAAGTAGTTTCGCTGCCCCCCAAATCCTCTGCGCTCTGCCTGTTCAGGCATCCCTCCCACCTATCTCCTGGCAACCACTAATCTTAAAATACTGTCTCCCAAGCTCTGCCTTTCCCAGAATGTCATATAGTTGGACTTACACAGAATAGAGACTTTTCAGACTGGTGTCTTTCGCTTAGTAATATGCACTTAAATTTCTTCTATGTCTTTTCATGGCTTGGTAGGTCATTTCTTTTTTTTTTAATTTTATTTTTAAAAATTTACATCCAAATTAGGTAGCATCTAGTGCAACACTGATTTCAGGAGGAGATTCCTTAATGATCCATTACCCATTTAGCCCATCCCCCCTCCCACAACCCCTCCAGCAACCCTCAGTTTGTTCTCCATATTTATGAGTCTCGTCTGTTTTGTCCCTCTCCCTGTTTTTATATTATTTTTGTTTCCCTTCCCTTGTGTTCATCTGTTTTCTCTTAAAGTCCTCATATGAGTGAAGTCCTATGACTTTTGTCTTTCTTTGACTAATTTCACTTAGCATAATACCCTCCAGTTCCATCCACGTAGTTGCAAATGGCAAGATTTCATTCTTTTTGATTGCCGAGTAATACTCCATTGTATATATATACCACATCTTCTTTATCCATTCATCCATCGATGGACATTTGGGCTCTTTCCATACTTTGGCTATTGTTGCTAGTGCTGCTATAAACATGGGGGTGCATGTGTCCCCTCGAAACAGCACACCTGTATCCCGTGGATAAATGCCTAGTAGTGCAATTGCTGGGTCGTAGGGTAGTTCTGTTTCTAGTTTTTTGAGGAACCTCCAGACTGTTTTCCAGAGTGGCTGCACCAGTTTGCATTCCCACCAACAATGCAAAAGAGATCCTCTTTCTCTGCATCCTCAACAACATCTGTTGTTGCCTGAGTTGTTAACGTTAGCCATTCTGAGAGGTGCGAGGTGGTCTCTTATGGTGCTTTTGATTTGTATTTCCCTGATGATGAGTGATGTTGAGCATTTTTTCATGTGTCGGTTGGCCATCTGGATGTCTTCCTAATAGGTCATTTCTTTTTAACACCGAATAATATTCCACGGTCTGTATGTGCCACAGTTTCTCTACCCATTCACCACTGAAGGACACCTCTGTTGCTTCCGGTTTTGGCAATTACAAATAAAACTGCTATGAACACCCCTGTGCAGGCATTTGCCTGGACACAAGTTTCCAACCCCACTGAGTAAAGACCCAGAAAAGCAGTTGCTGGGCTGTAGGGTAAGAATATGTTAAGTTTTGCAGGGAGCCTCCAGATTGTCTTCCCAAGGGGCTGTGCCATTTTATCCTCCCACCAGCGATGAAGGAATGTCCTGTGGTTTCACATCCTCATCAGCATTTGGTATTGACAGTGGTCTAGGTTTTGGCCATGCTCGTAGATGTGTGCTGGTTTTTCACTGAGTTACTGAGTGCTTTTGAAGAGACTGCTGGTGCCCGCTGCAAGCTAAGAACCTGTCTCCTCCTCTATTCACTGCCCCTTTGAAAGGACACCAGCTTCTCCCAGCAGAGAGCGTGTGAATTGGGGCTGGAAGAGTCCAGCCACGAGGAAGTATAACCAAACTCAAGGGGTTTGCCAATTGGGGTGCATTAAATCAAACACAACCTGAGGAAACGTTGAAAACAAAGAACTTACTATTCTTTGTTACAAGTGAGGAGAGAGAGGGGTAGCTCTCAAAACCCTGACTCCCCCTGGGGTGAGTGGGGGGACGCTTCCTCAGTGGGGGCTGGGGCGGGAGCCGGCACGTGTGTTAAGGAACTTAGGCATATTCGATTACCTAGGTGCTAGGGCTCAGTTGTACAAGCCTAACGTGTCAACATGCTGGTGCACACTTGGCATGTTGAAAAAGTGGCAGAAAACCCCGCCCACAGAAGGAGATCTTCACGTTACAATGAGCTAAAGGTAAGTTCAGGACAACGCAGGGGGGCTGGGGCACAAGTCCTCAGCTCCAAAGGCGCTCCCCCTGGCTCACATGAGGGACTATCAGGTGTCTCACTGGAGGGAAATGCAGGTTGGGCCAAACACAGCACATTCCCTCCCAGCTTTTGTCCTTGCCCCCCTCCCTCCCTCCACTGGTGGCTTCCAGTTCCCCATCCGAGTACCTCTGCGTTGCATCCCAGCTCACGGAGGGTCAGTGAGGAAGGGCTACTGACGCCCCTGCGGCCGTCTGGTTGCTGAGGGGTTCCCAGAGAGAGCACACAGCTCGGGGGCTGCTGGAACCTTCCATCGCCCTCAACCAGGGCTGGGGCCGTCCTGAGGGGAGGTTCTGGAACTATGTGAATGTTTGGGGGTGCACGATGACTGCGGGTCTTACTGGTATTTAATGTCTTGGTACTCTTCCTGCAACGCGTGGGACGGTGGCTCCAGAGGAGGAACTTCCAGCCCCAGTGCCAAGAGTGCCCCTTCCCCACGTGAGAGACACGGAGGGGAGGGGCGCCTGGGGGGGGGTACTCAGTCAATCCTCTGCCTGCCTTCCGCTCAGGTCATGATCTCATGGTTTGTGGGTTCAAGCCCCGGGTCGGGCTCTGTGCTGACAGCTCAGAGCCTGGAGCCTGCTTCGGATTCTGTGTCTCCCTCCCTCTCTCTCTGACCCTCCCCGGCTCATGCTCCGTCTCTCAAAAATAAACATACGTTAAAAAAATAAATAGGGGTGCCTGGGTGGCTCAGTTGGTTAAGCCTCCAACTTCAGCTCGGGTCAGATCTCACGGTCCATGAGTTCGAGCCCCGCGTCGGGCTCTGGGCTGATGGCTCGGAGACTGGAGCCTGCTTCCGATTCTGTGTCTCCCTCTCTCTCTGTCCCTCCCCCGTTCATGCTCTGTCTCTCTCTGTCTCAGAAATAAATAAACGTTAAAAAAAATTAAAAAAGAAAAAAAAGAAAAAAATCCCGAAGGGCAGACAGCCGGAGATGATGCCTTCTCTGTCTCTCCTTCATTTCCCTCCTTTCTGGCCCTTCTGCCATCATCCCCCACCCAGATTCCCACTCAAATGACTTTTCTGGTCAAGGGTTGTACTGAATTAACCTAAATTAAATTAATAAAAAACGGGCCTGAATTGTAAGATGCTGCAGCCACTATGGGACACAGTATGGAGATTCTTCAAACAATTAAAAATGGAACTACCATATGATCCATCCATCCCAATTCTGGGTATATGCCCAGAAGAATCGAAAACAGGATCTTGAATGGATCCTTCCTCTGCCATGTTGCTACAGCATTATTCACAATAGTCAAGATGTGGAAGCGAGCGAAACGCTCACTCACAGACGAATGAATAGAGGAAGTGACATATGTATATATATTCATATATATATAATATCACATATCTTCGTGTATCTCACATATATGAATATTACTCAACCTAACAAAAGAAAGAAGTCCTGTCACATGCGACCACATTGTATGAACCTCGAGGACGTGATGCTATGTGAAAAAAGCCAATCACAAAAAGACAGATACTGCGTGATTCCCCAAGTAGTCAAATTCACAGAAATGGAAAGAAGGGTGGTTGCCAAGGCCCAGGGCAGGAGGAAACGGGAGGTTTGATGGGTATAGAGTTCAGTCCCGCAAAATGGAGAAGTTCCAGATCTGCTGCACAACAACGCGTTTACAGTCAACGGTGCTGTAACACACACTTACGGCTTATTAGGAGGGTGAATTTAGGGTACTTGTTTTTTTCCCACACACAGGCAAAATGGGCCCAATTGCAGGAGACCTGGGTTCGGACTAGCTGGGAGGAAGGGCGGGCTATCAGTTTTGAACGTTACTACGTTTCTTACCCATCGTCTCCATGCCCTTTACCCTTCACAGCCCTGTGAGGGGGATGCCGTTAGTTCATTTTACAGATGAAGCCGTGGGACTCTGAGAGCTTAAGTAACTTTCTGAAGAGCACGTAGTGGGTGAGGGGCAGATGTGACCAGCTCCAGCTCACTCCGTTACCTCTGGTCTAAACAGCTTTGAGGATGATCTGGGTCACCACAGCCTCCCATTAGCTCTTGGGGTTACCACACTAGGGACCCCCAGTCATTCCACATCAGTATGATCTCTCTAGGCCTATTTGCTCATGTAGAAATGGAGAAAATAACATCTTCTGGTGATGGGCTTAATTGTGTCCCCCGGACCCTCCGGAAATTCATATGTTGAAGCCCTAACCCCAGGACCTCAGAATGTGACCTTGTTTGGAACTAGGGTCATTGCAGATGTAATTGGTTAAGGGGAGGTCATACTTCAATAGGGTGGGGCCTTAATTCCAATATGAATCGTCCTTATGAAAAAGGGGGATTTGCACAGAAACAGGCACACAGAGAGGACACCGCGTGAAGACGAAGGCAGGGATTTAAAAGCCAAGGATTACCAAAGATGGCTAGCAAACCACCAGAAGCTATGGAAGAGCATGGGACAGATTCCCCTCGCCCCCCTCAGAAGGAACCGGCCCTGCGGACACCTTGACCTTAGACTTCTAGCCTCTAGAACCGTGAGACAACAAATTCTGGTTATTTAAGGCACCCAGTTTGGGGTCCTTTGTGATGGCAGCCTTAACAACCTAATATACGTCCTCATTTGGCTTGTTCTGAGGATTAAATAGGTTAGTTCATGTAAAGGAGCTGGCACAGTACGTGGCCCACCATTCACATCCAATCATAATTATCCAGCTCAGATCTCTCACGGGGCAGCTTGGAGCCATTTCTCTGGCCAAAGCCTCAGTGGGGGTAGAGAATGAATGGTCACCGTGCTCGGTATGAAAACCCATAAGAACTTAAATGGTATGATTCTATTTACGTAAATGCCAAAAAATGGGCAAAAGGAAAAACCACGTAACAGCTAACACTGCTCTGGTGCCAGCCACAGTTCTAAGTCCATTGATTCACTGAATTCTCACAGCAACTCTGTGAAATTGGTATTATCTTCATTTTACTGTAAGGCCCCAGAAGTAAAGCAACCCACCCAAGGTCCTGCATCCTGTGGTGGAGCTGAGTTCTAACCCAAGCCCTCGTCTCACCCTCACTCGCCATGTAACATAGTCTCTCATCTGTGTAAAACATAAGGGACGGCTGAGCCACCCACAGCTCCCCAACGGTAGACGCTCCAGACCTTCCCTTATGTGGCTCCCCTCCTCCTGTTTGCCCTCCCAACTTGGGACACATCCATTCACCTTTCAGAGTTTGATCTAAGGGCTACCACCTCCATGAAGCCTTCCCTGATATCTCCAGGTGGAAATGCTTGTCCTGATCCCTTGGTCCACCCATTTATTTATGTGCCTATGTCACCCCTGCCCTTCCCTCCTCAAGACAAAACCTATGTCTTCGTAAACTTTGTATCTCCATTCTCGTAGGGTATTACCAGGAAGAAAGTCATTGATCGATAAGCATTTTTAAAATGAGTAATAATGATGAAGTGAAAGGCAGAAAGCTCTAATGTGAACTGAATATGAGGGCAAAAATTCTTACTTGGGAAGTCACCCTAGAATCTACAGGGGAGAAAAAAAAACCCTTTCCCATATCCTTTTAGGTCTTAAACTGGGACCTGTGAATTAAACTGATGAAAGACATATTAGCAGTAGAAAGAGTGTACAAATTTTATTAACATTTCTATGTGCACAGGAGCTTCATGGAAAAGAAGTGAAAATCCCAGAGAAGTGGTAACGCTTGGTCTATATATCATTTTAACAAGGAGCAGTAAGTTGTGGGTCAGTGACGAGACAAAGGAAAAAGGGAAGGTTTGGGCTCCTAGGGGTGATAAGTTGGGGGAGGGTGACCAGGAAATGTGTGATCGATAAGGGTTGTTTAATAACATTTGTCATGCACACTCTTCATTGTCTCCAGTGATAAAAGTGGTCTTCAGTGATGAAGAGTCCTTCTCTCTCTTATGGAAGAGACCAGACCTTTGCAAAGAGGGATGTGTGCCCTGTATTTAGGCAGGAAGGGAGAGGGCAGAGAGTTCTCCTGTGTCTGCTGTTTCTCAACTGCCATCAGCTAAAAATAATCCTAATGCCAACGTGGCATATTTTTGGGTGGCCTATTCTGAGCCTCTTCAAATCCGTACTAGAATAGAAAGACTAAGGCTAGAGAATCTCAGTGCTCACAGCTAGGCAGTCAGGGAGGGAGAGTTTACAGGGTGTAGGTTGCAGGGAGTCGTTTGACTAGATAGTAAGAGGTGAGTCTGGAACAATAACCGAAGGACCTTGCTTTCAGTGTCAGAGGCAAACAGCTCTGATCAATGCATTTGGGGTAGAGAACAAAAGTAAGCATGAGCCGGTACGAAGCAACTATTTCGTGCAAAGACTGTTTGTGACAATCTGGGTTATGTGTAACAATGGAACCTCGTCAAGGTCAAAAGTGCAGGAACTTGGCAAAGCTTTTTTTTTTTTACGACTCTAAACAGTTGGTGCCCCCTTTGTGCTATACGGGGTGTTCGAAGTTCAAAGACATGCAAGTCCTTGTCCTTGCTTTGAGGAACTTTACTCACCTGTGGTCATCCATCGATCCTTCCCTTCACTGAGTCATTCATCCACCCATCCGTTTGAAAAATAGTCACGAATGCCTACTCTCTGTCTGGCACGGTGGGAAACATTTAAGTAAATGTATAAGTGACTGTACATGTGTTACGCTGAGCATGTGGAAACCAACACAATACAGTAAAACCTTGGATTGCGAGTAACTTATTCTGCGAGTGTTCCACAAGACGAGCAAACATTTCTGATAAATTTTTAACTTGATAAACGAGCAATGTCTTGCAATATGAGTTGTACATAATGCAAGGCATCGTATGATCACAACTGACCCAATGGTTCTTGAAATTTGGTTGGATATACAAGTGCTTTAGATCACAAGTGTGTTTGTGGAACGAATTACACTTGCAAACCAAGGTTGTACTGTATTATTATTTTGTGGCATGAGAATTTGGTTTATATAATGATCAGCTGTTTACTTATTAAACAATTTTTTTAATGTTTATTTGAGAGAGAGAGAGCACATGCATGTGCACATGAGCAGGGGAAGAAGAGGGAGAGAGGGAGAGAGGGAGAGAGAGAAATTCCAAGCAAGCTCCAGGCTCTGAACTGTCAGCACAGAGCTTGAAGATGGGGCTCAAATTCACGAACCGCGAGATCATGACTTGAGCTTAAGTCGGACACTTAACCAACTGAGCCACCCAGGCGCCTCTATTTATTAATTTTAAACATTTTTTCAGGGCTTGCTCTTGTGAAAAAGACACTTCCACCTGTGAAGAAGCGCTTTAAGGCAGAAGCCATACTGGTGGGAAAATGGCACCATCCAACGCGAGCTTTCCTTCCAATAGAGAATGAGTATCACAGTCTTTTCTCTGTACCTACTTCTGGAGAGTTTCCCAGTCTCTCTAGAACATGTTTTTGATGTTCAGATACAAAAACTGCAGAGCAGGGGAAAGAATCTGAAATAATTAGGGGTAGAATGTTCTCCTTTCAGAAACAGAAAGGAGAACAAAGTAGGAGAGAGGAATTGAAACTGTGGAAGGGCTGGAATCAAGAAAGAAAAAGGTGAAGAAAACCACAGAGCCAGAAATCATCTTATCTTTGGGTACACCTGCCTGTAAAAATGCACATGAAATGTGTCTAACTGCACAGGGCCGTGACCAAGGAGCTGAGACTAAAGGAACACAGTTTCTAACGATACTCATGTTTTCACGTTGCCAAGAGGAGGTGCCCACCTCATGGGATGACAGCCCAGATGCTCTGGAGCCTTCCGGCACGCACTCCCCGGTTTTGGGTGTATCTCTTGGCCGAAGGAGCACACTCGGGGTCACTTGTGGGGAGTGCTGGGGAAGCCTCCAGGCTGACCAAAGCCCTGGATGGTCCTCTTCCGTAGGACTGAAGACAGTGAGGATAACTGCCCGGTGAAGGCATCTGCTCACTCCTGTCTGGAAGGAGGGAGGAGAGCCCAGCAAAAGCACTCTCTGTGGCCAGACTCACACAGACTACGGCTTGTGCGCGTATAGCCTTGGGCTTTGGGTATGATTCCCAGGAGTGGTTAGTCTGCAGCTAGTGACTTTTAAAAATGGCATGAAGGGCACTGGGTCTGGGATCTGACAGAACTGAGTTTCAATCCTGGCTTTGCTACTACTACCAGCCCTCTGACTGAAGTTATTGAATCTGACTCTGTGAAATGGAACAGTAATCTGGAGTTCAGCCCTCTCTCCTCAAGCTGCCCCCAGTGAAAACACAATCTTCATCAATACTTTGTGCCAACTATACAAACATGACTGTAAGACTCGGTCCCTGGCCTGTACCCTCCGGCTCAACCAGAATATAATCCCGAAGGCTCTCCAGCATAGAAAACTTTTGACTCCACTGGATAATAACATTTACCTCCCAGGGTTGTGGTGACACGAATTGAGATGGGAATCCCTCTCTGGGGCTCTGCCACCCACTTTAGAAGAGTAACCAGAGATCACTGTGCAGTGTGCCCTCCTCCCCCTTTCTAACCTCAGGACCACTTTCTTGGTATGGGAGGCGTGGAAAGCTGCACAAGTGGTCAGGAAAAGAAACTCTGAGAGGGCGGAGAGAACCAGTCCTTTGCGCCTGTGGGAAATTTAGGGGGGCTTTTAAGGGAGGCTGTAATACTCCCTCCCAGACTGTGACTCCAGACCCAGAAGGGCATTTCTGTCCACAGAAGGGAGGCCAGATGAGGAAGCGTGACTTTCCGAACTTTGAAAGCAAGGTACACCTCTCACCATCTTAAATTTTATGACGAGAGGTTGCCCTGTGGTGCGTAAATCACCGGGTGCCAACTCCAGGGAGAATATGAAATATTGTTGTTGAAAACATGAATGACACTAAATGATGGGTACTCAGTCCTTTGGCAGGTCACAGTTTTTCCAGCAATTTCCAGAAAATTGAAAGAGGACCTCGTTGAGTTGTTACGGGTAGATTAATAAGCACGATTTTTGATGGTAAGTCACTATGAGATTTTTGGTACATGATTAAGAAAGGTCTGAGAGAAAAATGTGGTGGGGTAAGGACCTTCAGAATTCAAAAAAACCCTCTCTTCACTGAAAGCAAAAAAGGAACACCAGAAAAATTGCTGATTGTCAGCTATTTCGGGACTCTGGAACATTTAGTCAAGAAAAACAATGAAATTTTCATAAGAACAATGAGTTTTGTGGCATTTTAACTTGTGCTATTCCCACCTCGTCCCCAGCTCTGTGGTAGCCTTGAAAACCAAGAGTCTGCAATCACAGTGAAAACAGACTGGCAGTCATCGGAGTGGTTGGAGAATGGGGCTGGAGTTTCTTCAAGGCCCCAATCCCAGAAATGTCATGATTTGACCCGTCTTGACCCCATTGACAAAGCTGTCTTTATTTAACCTGACTCAGAGTTGCCCAATGTGAACACCTTTCCACTAGCTAGACCTGCTTGTTGAAAACAATCAGAGGCCACTGCTAAGCAACGAAGCTGCCTGAGGTGGTGGTAAGAACAGTAGGGGGTAATCGGTAAACCAAAATCTTAAATAGGAAAAGCTGGGGGGCACCTGGGTGGCTCAGTGGGAAAAGTGTCTGACTCTTGACCTCAGCTCAGGTCATGATCTCACAGTTCGTGAGATCAAGCCCCACATCGGGCTCTGTGCTGACAGCATGGAGCCTGCTTGGGATTCTCTCTCACCCTCTCTCTCTGCCCCTCCTTTGCTCATGGTCTCTCTCTCTCAAAATAAATAAATAAACTTAAAAAAAAAAAAGGGAAAAGCCAGGGGAAAAATGGTCTTAGGGGGCTTTGGAAAGTTCTGACATATTTCTGAGAAGCTAGAAGGCCAAACACGTTTACGGCTGTGTGCATGCCCCAGGCTGTGCACATGCTTACAGAAGACGCCTGATTGGGCTATGAATACTCACCACTGCCTAATCTTGAGGCTCTGTGGAAGCAGGAAGTAAAGGATAAGGCAGAGTTGTAAAGTACCTAAATGTGGAAGGTATGTCCCAGCTTATACATGGAGCCCCTTGGCAAAAACTAAGACTTAGTTCCAAGCATTTAAGATATCTCTGTCCAACATCAGCTGACCACTATGCGACTAAGCAGAGATCTCAGTGGCTGCGCATGACAGAGATCGTAGGCTTTACAGAGCAAGTCCAGAAAAATCACTAAACAGCAACAACAAAAGCCCTAGGGAGGTGGGAGAATCTGATTTCCACACTTCCCACATGTATTATTTCAACTGTCCAGTTTTCAGCAGTTTTGAGATGTGTGAAGAAGAAATTATGGCCCACACATAGAAAACAAGATAAAACACAACCAGTCAATAAAAACTGCCCCTGAAGAAGCCTAGATGTTGGTCTTACTGGGACAAAGACTTTAAGTTATCTATTTAGAATATGTTCAAAGAATGAAAGGAAACTAAATGTAAGAACAATGTCTCAACAATGTAGAATATCAACAAGAAGGTTAAAACTACCAGAAGAAATAAAAAATACTAACTTGAAAAGATATATAAACCCCCACGTTCATTGTAGCATTATTCACAATAGCCGAGATATGGAAACCAAGTGTTCATCAGTGGATTAATAGATAAAGAAATTGTAGGAAATCTTTGTGTCTGTCTGTCTACCTATCTACCTACCTACCTATCATGTAATATTAGTCATGAAAAAGAATGAAATATTGCCATTTGTGACAACATAGATGGACCTTGAGGGCATCATGCGAAGTGAAATAAGTCAGACTGAGAAAGATGAAAATCACATGATCTCTCTTATATGTGGCATCTAAACAAACAAACAAACAAACAAAGATCATAGATACAGAGAACATACTGGTTACCAGAGTGGAGGGTGAGGGCTATTAGAAATGGGTTTAAGGGGCACCTGGGTGGCTCAGTCGGTTAAGCATCTGATTTCAACTAAGGTCTTGATCTCAAGTTCATGGGCTCGAGCCCCACATGGGGCTCTCTGCTATCAATAGAGAGTCCGCTTTGGATCTTCTGTCCCCCCCCCCTCCCTGCCCCTTCCCTGCTCACATGCACACACACACTCTCTCTCTGTAAAATAAACACTTAAAAAAATAAATGGGTTTAAAAAGAAAGTCAGAAATTACAAAATAAAGAACCAAATAGAAATCCTGGAGATGAAACGTATAGTGTAACTGAAATGAAAAATTCACTGGAGATGCTCAACATCAGATTTGACCAGGTAGAAAAAATAATCAGCAAACTTGAAGGCGATCAACAGAATAACAGAAAGGAAAAAAAGAGTAAGGAAAAATGATCGGAGCCTCATAGAACTTGGGATACCACCGAGCATACCAATGTATATATAACAGGGCCCTCCGAAGAAGAGAGAAAAAGAAGCAGAAAGAATATTTGAAAAAGTACTGGCCAGAAAGTTCCCAGATGTGATGCGAAGCATTAATCTATACCTTGAAAAAACTCCGCAAACTCCACATACATAAGGTTAAAGATATCACACTTAAACACATCATCAAACTGTCAAAAGCCAGAATCAAGGGACAGTCTGAAAGCAGAAACACATGACTCACCACATACAAGGGAGCCTCTAAAAGGCCAACAGGTGAGTTTCTCATTAGAAACCACAGAGGGCAGAAAACAGATAAAATATTTAAAGTTCTGAAATGACAACAAAATATCAACCAAGAATTCTATATCTGGAAAAACTGTCCTTCAGGGATGAAGGAAAAATGGGTATGTTTCCAGATATACAAAAGCTAAGGAATTTCACTTATACAAGAAGTATAGTATAGACCTGCCTCATAAGACCTGCTAAAGGGAATCTTTGAGGTTGAAATGAATGGACATGAGGCAGTCACTTGAAACGTTACCATCAAGAATGTATGTATGTGTGTATATATACATGTGTACATGTATATATACACACATATATACATATACACACATATATATACATATATATACACACACACATATATACATATATATATACACATACATATATGTGTGTGTATATGTGTATGTGTATACACACACACATATATATATTGTTATGATCAATTTGTACTAGTGAATGCAATGATTCTATCCAGACAAAAATTTTAATGCTGAAAACCACTTAGTCACAGGAAAATGCTACATACATATGCATATTTTCTTCTAACAGAGAATTGTGATAGAATGACAGAACAAGACTTCCGAGTATAAAAATACATTACATTGTAAGAAAGGCAATTGTCCCACACTTGGGCTGAAGTAAAACCTTGTGGTGTGGTGGGATCAGCATCACCTTCTGGGATGCGTCTAGCATTTCTAATAAAATACGTCATCAATTTTCTGATAGATTTTAAAGAAATGAGTCCATCTGAAATACTGATTGATCCTATTTGTCTAACTTACAGTCTTAGAGTGAACCTAATGACCTTACGCTAGAAATTGTTAAAAAGCAGAGTCTAATATATTAATGACCAGCTGAATATCTTTTGTTTCTTCTTTTAAATGTCTTAATAGTTACAGAATAGTTATGGTAGCTCTCTCAGGAATGATTCTCTTGTGACAAGTATAAAATGAAACTTTGACAATGTATCTGAGAAGTTGCCTTCACGATTAGGATAAAATTCTCTCGAGGTGGAGGAATGGAATAAAAATACGAATCCGGAAGGAAAAAGGAAAAATGTAAAACATTTCCAAACCTCAAAGAATATGATCATTTAGTTTTTTTATGTGGATGATGGAGATATACATATTTGTATTATATATTACACTCTTTGTAACTTGTAAAACTTATGATAATAATTTTAGATATGCAAGGGTACATAATTTTTCAAAATTTATGTTGGTTTTCAAAAACCTAGACGGTTAAAGACCACTGGTACAGACTCCACATTAAATGGCGCAGGACCTCAGCAAGCCCTGTAGGCCAGGCATCAGGATCAGTGACCCTGAAAAAGCATATGGCGGCCGGGGGCCCATGGTGGCCGGGCATTACAGAGGGAAAGCCTGGTAGATCCGTCCCTTTCCATGGACTAACTCTGGGTTGTGACCCCCTTTACCTCCTGACCTGTTTCCTCTTAGCCTCAAAATGTCTTCTTTGTAGAGACAGCAACAGAAACAAGGGTCTGAAATTGGGATTTGTTATGTTCTGATTTTGACCAAATGTTTTTGAAAACTCTTCCCACCTTGGCTTCTCTTTAATATACACATCTCAGTGACTTCTGATTTCAGAGAGGACAGAAAAATAATTTGGGTAAAGAGATCTTACAATGACTACATTCCAGAAAAAAAAAAAAAAAAAGAGGAAGGACGGAAGGAAAAAAAGAAGGAGGACATGTTACCAATCCATCTATCACAGCCACTAACTCAGGTAACGAGCGGGTGAGCCTTGGTGCCCTGCCCTGGCCAACAGCTCCCTCCCCGGGAATCCCCACGAGTCCTGGACCAATCAAAAGAACAGCTCCTGGCTGGGTTTGCTAACTCTGTTGCAGAACAAACTCAGATAAACTTGTTGGCAAGAGAAGCCAATCATTCAAGAGATGAGGACCAGGAAAGGAGAATGGGAGAGATTTCAGGTGGCAGCAGCCAAGGGAGATGACAGGCTCAAGCCTTCATAACCAACCTCTCTGCTTGCAAGATGGACGCCTAGAGTTTTATAGGGCGAGGTTGTGTGCGTATGTGTGTGGGGCCGGGGGTACGTGCCCAAGAGCAGGCACAGAGCACGGAGTCATGGGTGGGGGTCCGTATGTGTTCAGCGTACGATCATGGGCAGGGAAGGGGACACGTGGGGTGTGGTCTTCTAGGCATTCTGTTGCTATCAGGGCTATTCTGGTCTGGCCCGGTTGGTTGTCCTGGTCATTGCAAAATATCTTCAGCAATGCCTCGAGAAGGTGTGAGAAGAAATAAACACGATGGGTTTTAGTTAGAGTATGAGTTAAGAGTCTTGCCTCTGGTTTTAACTGGTGGGGTCTATAGTTGAGCACAAGGGCTCACTAACAGAAGGAGACAAGAAAAGAAAGCATGGGGGGGCAGAATATTTCTTTTTTGGAAGGAAAATACGTCCAGATTGCATCTGGGTGTTTTGAGGGGGGAAGGGTTGCTGTTTGTTTTGTTTTTGTTTTAAAGTTCCATGGGAGAATAAGCAGAGATACTCTTGGATTTGAAATTTCAGCCTTCGCGGGGCACCTGGACGGCTGAGTCGGTTAAGCATCTAAACTTCTGCTCAGGTCACGATCTCACAGTTCATGAGTTCGAACCCCACATCCGGCTTTGTGCTGACAGCTCGGAGCCTGGAGCCTGGTTCGGATTCTGTGTCTCCTTCTCTCTCTGCCCCTCCCCCACTCACACTCTGTCTCTGTCTCTGTCTCTCTCAAAAATAAATAAACATTAAAAAACACTTAAATGCAACGCCCGCAGGTGCATGTAGCCTGGAGGAGGGCTCAGCCTCCTCCTCTCTCAGGCAATTGTGCCCGGGAGCTTGTAGTTATTAGTCAGTTTGCAACTTCCAAAAACAATTTCCGCCCTCAGGTGTGAGCTCAGGTTGCCCGCGGAGAAGCTTTGTTATCACCCCTGGGTCTTGACCTGCAGGCCGGGGTTCCCCTTCCCTGTCATGCTCCGTCTGGTCCCTGTCATCTGATTTCTGTCAGCTGAGAGTGTGAAAAAACAATCTACGGTTTGTTTCACCTCCACACCCGTGTCAGGCCATCCTACAAACATCCTCCTCAAAGCAAGACCTTTCTTTCCCTTTCCTAGAACTCTTCTGTGAGAGCAGGCTGCTCAGTTCCACCCATCCTCTCTGAGACCGCAAACAGAGCTGAACCAGAGAACCGAGACTTATAAACAAGGGTGTAGGCCGGTGAGTGTGGTGGGGTCAGGGGAGGAGGGAAACAAGCCAGAAAAACAAAGCCCTGCAGCTTGAGGTGGAGGTGAGCAGAAAGCAGCCAGGCCTCCAAAAAAAAAAAGTGTCAAAAAACAAAACTCAGGGGCGCCTAGGGTGGCTCAGTTGGTTAAAGCCTCCGACTTCGGCTCAGGTCATGATCTCGTGGCTCATGGGTTCGAGCCTCACCTCGGGCTCTGTGCTGACAGCTGGGAGCCAGGGGCCTGCTTCGGATTCTGTGTCTCCTCTCCCTCCCCCTCCCCCGCTCACACTCTGTGTCTGTCTCTCAAAAACAAACATTAAAAAAATTAAAAAAAAAACACACAACAAAACTCAAACCTCATGTAACCGTCATGAGGTTGAAGGCTTTAAAAGTTGTTTCTGCTGCAGATTTTGGAGGCTTGTTCTCTTAGCCAGAGGCACCCGAGTGTTGCAAACCCGAATCCTTACAAGTTCAGTGTTAAGCTGTAGGGGGCAAGGGAGGCACAAGCCTGTTTCTCTGCCTTGAAGGGTCTCGGTGCTTCTGAGGACACCGCGAGGGTCACGTCTTGTGGGATGGGTGGCTCAGGCCAGCTGTCTGGGGGGCTCTCATCTCTGCCAGTGAATAAACAAGCCAATGTGGAGAACACGGGCCAGGGGTAAATGAAGGCAGAAGGCAGGTGCAACCTAAAAGGTCAACTTCCTGTCTTCTCCTATCATGGAAACCTGAGGTGGGGACGGGGCGGGGGTTTTGCTAACCACCCCGAGGGGAAAGAGAGGCCCCCAGACACCGGACGCTGGGTAGCAAGAATTCAGGGGGGTAGGATTTTTGCCTCTTCCTTCAGGGAAAGCCCTGGGGTACCCCGGCCCACCCCGCAGAAGGGGTAGCTGTGGGAGAGGTGTTGGAATGACAGGTGAATTATTTTCTTGCAAAATTTCATGAAGAGTTGTATTAGCAAAGTACACAAAAGGGGAGGCGGCAAATGCAGTGTGTGGATCAGATGGAGGGAGGCGGGAGGGGAAGGGGCGGGTGGGCTCTGTCCTCACTCCTTAGCCTAAGTGTGGCTTCATGTAAAACCCACTCAGCCAGCTGCCGGCCACACCCAGTGGTTTGGCTGTTAATTGTAGAAGAGGAGAAATGTCCCCGGTGCTGGTGGGGAACGGGGTGCCGAGCAGAGCGCCAGGCTCTGGAACAGCACTCCTCTCACTGGACACTTCCTAAACAAAAAGCTTTTGCAAACATAGTAACTATTATGATCCTAGATATTACCCGATCATAATAATTCTGTACCAGTTCCTATCTCACCCAGATAACTCCGCGAGGGGAGGGGGTTGGCGATACATGTCTGAAAAGCAAGATTCTTTCTCTTCTCTTCCTCCCTCCCTTTCCCCCCAGGAAAATCGGGGCCCTGTGTTAGCCATTGCTCACGTCTAGGATCTCCTGGTTTACTTTACGATGACAACGTTCAGCCCAGCAAGGGCACATTTCTCCTAAGAAATTTGGGAATGGATGTCACCTGGTCTTCTGAGTTCCTTCCGAGGTAAGGAAGGTCAGGGTGACCGTCCTCACTTTCTTGATTAGGGAGGAAGAGGGGGAGGGACATTTGTGACGTGGCTGAGTGGCTGCAGCAAGCCAAACGCTCCCCAAGAGCAGGCCAGTCCAGATTGCCAGGCAAGTGCTCCTACAGACCACCGCAGGGCTCCGTATAAATGAAAAGAAAATGTATTCGTGTAAAAACAAAAACAAAACGCCACGGTGCAGATATCCAATGGGCAAAGGGGACAAGGCTGGGCCAGGAGGGTTCGCAGCGCTGGGCCTGATTTCTCGGGTCTCTCATTCTCTGTGAGCTCGGCAGTCGCCCAGAACACGGTCCAGCCATACGACTCGAAGCCATAGGATCTAGGCCACATTTTCTCAGTCTTCAGTCAGCCGGTCCTACTCAACACGGAGCTCCCAGAAGGCAAAGGTCAAGTACCATCTTCGCATATTTGTTTGAGGCCTGATGGGAACCAGCGCTCCAGAGACATTTTCTAAATGAATGAGTGACTGAGCCCCGGCCGTGACCTCTCATCTGTTCGGGGAGTGGAGGCTGTAGGAGATTCCTATCAGCACAGAAATGGGGGAGTGGAACCCGGGAGAGCTGGGCGGTCGCCAGGTCCTGGGGTGGTAGGAGGTTGGGAACACCCACCCCTTTGCTCCACTGTGACCTTTATCCCAGCTCTGGTTCCTGGGTGGGGGGAGGAACCGTTATCACACAGGACCTCAGAGTGCTTTTCAGGTCTGGAAGGACTTGTGTCTCTTCCAAGTAGGTGACCCCAGGCCCTGGAGCGAGAGGGACAAATAGATGTTTTCTCATGTAAAGCAATCAGCTAATTCGTGGGTTTCACAGTTGAATAGGTGTCATGTTATCTGAAGACTACTGGAGGGCTTCTGATTTATTGACATAGATAAGGCTTCCTTCAAAGGATCCCCTTGAAAGCTGTTTAGTGAGGGATTCCAAAGCAAGGTGTTTATAACAATAATAAATGTTTTTCCACCACTTTGTCCCAGGTTTGTCTGCTCCTAGTTCTTTTTCCTGATTTCTCTCCTTTTCTAAATTTATTTTTATTATTTTTTAAGTTTATTTATTTATTTTTGAGATGGGGGCGGGGAAAGAGAATCCCAAGCAGGCTCCGTGCTGGCAGCACAGAGCCTGATGCAGGGCTCAAACTCAAGAATGGTGAGATCATGACCTGAGCCAAAATCAAGAGTCGGAGGCTTATCCAACTGAGCCACCCAGGTACCCCTTGCCTCCACTTTTTAATGCACTAAAAGAAAGCTATATAAGAGACCCTTAAGAGAGACATTTAAAACCGGTATAAGGGAAATTTCACAGTAGGGGATATTATGAAGATTGGGTGAGAAAGAGTTCAGACCTTGCTTCTTGGATGATTTTCACTGAGCCCTAGTCCACAGAACCCAGGCAGCTTTAGTAGTAATTTTTAGTTCCCCTTTCTTTATGCTTACTGGGATAAGATGGTATCTGGGAACGGAACTTGTGGTAAAGAAAACCTTGCTACAGAAGGACCCCACCCTTGCTTACCTTCCTCTGGAGCCAGTGGCAGTATGTAGTGAATGGTAACTGGGGGGCTTCCTGTATTCTGCAGTGGGCATTGCTACACCACTGTCTCCAGTGGAATGAACCAGAATACAAAATGTATGCCTCTTTTGAAATGTGATGAAGCAATACACAATTCAGAAATAGGGTGACCACATTTTCTGTACTATGTTGCACTCTTTTGCACAATGTGTAAGAACACAACGTGAGAAACCTACGAAAGAAGGAAATAGAACAAGTGAGGTTGTTGGCTGGGTAGGTTCTGTAAGGTAAAGGCAGAATACTAAACACTCCACCTAGCCAACATCCTCTTGGCTATTATTCCTGTTTCCAAACCTCTACCACTCTCCCCTCCTCCATTATTTCCCATCATCCATCCATCCATCCATCCTTCCTTCCATCCATCCATTCATCCATCCTTCCATCCATTTGCCATTTATTGGGCACCCTGTCATTCTAGCTGCTGAGAATATAGACATCAGTGCCAAGCCAGTAAAGGTTAAACCACCAGTGTTTGCTGACTTTCATAGTGCAAATACCCATACCCCGGCTGATCTCAAGCCACCAACATCATGTCATTGAACACAAAGTGGGGAAGAGATCATCAGAAGCACTCAATTATATGGTGTTTCCAACATACAGCTAAAATGGATGCCAAGAACCTCAAGTACACAGATAATGGTTAAGTTGGTCATTAGGAAGTGATAAGTTTTGAGTAGTATTAAGTTTGCTGTCAATATAATTTATTTAATTATACATTTATGTAATTTAACTTCAAATAATGGCTGTCTTAACAGCTCACGACCTTTATGAAAATTTAACAGTTGGCTCTTATGAGCAAAAATGAGTTGGCTCTAGCATACCACTGGACGGAGAGAAATAATGTATGATATCTGCTTTATGAAAGTGTTTTATCTAGAAAGTGAGAACATATACGTATGAAAGTGAGTAGTACTCCTTCAGTTGGGGAAAATGCTGGGCATAGAATTACTGGGGACGTACCGTGAGATCCCCTGAAATCACCTTTAGGAGAGGGTAGTTACTTGGACTCTATGCCAGCACCAAAGAACACAGAGCAAAGTTGGTTTGAGCACAGCAGGTGGCTCTTTCCAGGTCAATAATAGTTTCTCTCTCAGTCAGCGTCCTTAGACTCAAACATCCTGGGACAACTGTCATCTTTGGCAGGGTGTTGACTGCCGAAGGGAAAACTGCAACTTAGGAGCTTAACCCTGGACACCCCAGCAGGGCAGGGGAGGGCTGGGGGGAACAGGGACCCCTCAGTGCACAGAATCACACCTGTGGAACTGTGCATGTCTGGGCTTCAACATTGACTTCTCGTGGCAACGAGATGAACGGCATACATTGGATTAATGACATTTTCCAAGTTCCACGATTCCTGGAATCAATAGCAAAATGTATACCCTTTGGCATGAGAAAACCCCTGAGATATTTAGATAGTTTGGTGGCTGGCAAGAATTTAAGGGAGGTCCTCCAACTGTGACATATGCGGACTTGAGCAAATAGCAAAAATAAAAGAATTAAGAGTTATGGCCATTTGTATTCTGATTTGCAGAGCAGGTCATAGGGGATAGAATCTGCCATGTATACGTGTGTGTGCTTAGAGAAAAAGATGTTAGCCAAAATCTTAACAAGTGTTTATCGCCAGATGGTAATGTGTTTGCTTTTTTGCTTTTGTTTTCGGTGCCGACACCTGAGATCTGAGCTAGACGATAAATGTGGAAGGAGGATTAGCTTTTATAGATTTGCTTGCATGGTTTAATAATTTCATCTATTTCTTGTCAAAAAATTAACCAATAAATCATATCTGCCAATTGTAAAAAAAAGCAAGTAAGTTTAAAGAAGGAAACAGAAAAATCCAACTGTAATTCCAACAGCGAGAAATGCCTACTGTTAATATTTTGGTGTTTAACCTCTAGACCTTCTGCTACACGTGATGTATTTCCTTTGTACCTTCTCATCAGCCTTGGGTTAATCTGCCTCCTGACCTATGCTTCTGAGCATGGGGTGGGGGCAGAAGGCTCATAGCTCATAATGTTAAATTAGGTTTTTCAACAAAGTAGCCCCTCAGGCAGGCTCAGGCATTTGTTTTTAACCTTTCTCAGCCACTTTTCATTCCCTAAAACTATTTCACAACTTAAACCATCCTCTCTGCTGCTTACCTCCCACTTCAGAGAAAATACAGACCATCATATATGATTTTTTACTTCTGTAGGGGCCAAAGGCAGGCTAACCCAAGATGGGCCACTTTGACATGAACATCATTTTGAGTTAAAAGTAGTCCAAACCCAGAAGATTCAGGAAAAACTCTTTATCTCCCCTCAACTGCCTGCTTGTACCAGGACAAGAGCTATTAACAAAGACTCCTCTTTGCCTAAGAAACTTCTCTACATAACAGGGCACCTGTGTTTTCCAAACACTTCCCTTCACCTTCCTCCTAATGGTCTTTCTCCCCTTGGTATCCTCAGACCCCTACCCCTCTCTTCAGTTCATCTAAGCCTCATATTGCCTGACTGCCCTTGGAATTTCATTGTCTGTGTGGATTCCCCACATGTACATACACTATTGAATTTGACTTCTTCCTATTAATCTGTCTCATGTCAATTTGATTCTTACTCCAGCTAGAGGGACCCCAAAGGGCAGAGGAAATTCATCCTCCCCAACACTTCCTTCCCTTCTACCTCTAAATCTGTACCTAACTTTTCTTCCCTCTGTTTTAAATGAAAATCTACCTTTTACCCTGACCAAGTGAATGCTGTTTCTTAAAAAAAAAAAAAAAGAAAAGAAAAGAAAAAAAGAGGAAATCACAGGTTTTTTTTTTTTTTTCTGTCTTCACAGGTAATCACATCCATATTGAAAAATTCAGAAATATAAGACAGCACATGAGGGAGAAAATAAAAGTCACATGTAATTGAAACAAAAAAGACACTCAGTGCTACCATTATAAATTCCTGGTTTTTTTCCATGCATGATTGTATGTATCTGTACATTAAGTATTCTTTACACAAAGAAATTATTCTGTATATGCTATTTCATGAGTCTCCTTTTCCTCTGATAATAAATCATGAATATTTTTTACGTGATGGAAAATATTCTTCAACAATGAGACTTTAAAATAATTTTTGAAAGTTAAAAATCTGGGGCACCTGGGTAGCTCAGTCGGTTAAGCATCTGACTTTGGCTCAGGTCATGATCTCGTAGTTTGTGAGTTCAAGCCCCATGTCAGGCTCTGTGCTGACAGCTAGGATCCTGGAGCCTACACTGGATTCTGTGTCTCCCTCTCTCTCTGTTCCTCCCTAGCTTGTGTTCTGTATCTCTCTCTCCCTCGAAAATAAATAGAGATTAAAAAAATCACTTCTGTGGGTTTCTTATTTTAAAAGCAGTCAGTGTACAATAATTAGAAGATTTGTACAATAATTTGTACAATAATTAGAAGATTTAATTAAAAGGAAGAAAAACCTAGATATCTGTAATCCCATCTCTGAGATATGACCAGCTAACAAATTTTATTTAAAATTTTGATTTATTTTTTACATTTTTATATTTATTTATTTTTAATAGACAGCACAGGGGCGCCTGGGTGGCGCAGTCGGTTGGGCGTCCGACTTCAGCCAGGTCACGATCTCGCGGTCTGTGAGTTCGAGCCCCGCGTCAGGCTCTGGGCTGATGGCTCGGAGCCTGGAGCCTGTTTCCGATTCTGTGTCTCCCTCTCTCTCTGCCCCTCCCCCGTTCATGCTCTGTCTCTCTCTGTCCCAAAAATAAATAAAAAACGTTGAAAAAAAAAATTTAATAGACAGCACAAATGGGGGAGGGGCAGAGAGAGAAGGAGACAGAATCAGAAACAGGCTCCAGGCTCTGAGCTGTCAGCACAGAGCCCAACACGGGGCTCAAACTCACAAACCGTGAGATCATGACCTGAGCTGAAGTTGGACACTTAACCGACTGAGCCACCCAGGCGCCCCACATAACTTTATTTAAATCTATCTTACAAAAATAGACTCATAACCAGCTGACATAATCTTATATAAAAACTGCCTTATAAAAATAGGCTCACCCAGATATCATTCTATGTCATTTTTGATATACAAATATTACCTCATTTAATCCTCATAACACCTTATGTGGTTGCTATTACGAAGATAACCTCCATTTTCCAGATGAGGAGACTGAGGCCCAGAGAAGCTAAGAAACGTGCCCAAAGTTGCATAACAGCAAACAGCAGAACTGGGATATGGACGAAGGCAGTCTGCCTCCAGAGGTTGGTTGCTAACACCTATAGAGCTCTCAACTTACAGAGAACATCTTTCCATGTTGATAAATACCACTCTCTGTGCCATGCTTATAATGATCTACCACACCTCAAATATTGGGGTTTGCTTTCTTGTGGTTCTTTTAAGATTTTCTTTTCCAGTTAATAGTTGTATATGGAATTATTTTTGTGCTGTGAATGGATTCTCACTTCAGCTTTTTCCATATGGTTAACCAATGATCCAAGTTTTACTTATTGAATTACCTACCCTTTCTTCACTAATTTAAAAGGGTGCCTTTGTTTTTGCTTCTCTCTTTTCTTGCCTTCTTTGGAAACCTGCTTCATTTATTATCCACTATCTCCCCTGGATCTTGAAAATATGAGCTAGCTCTGAGCTAATTATACATTTTCTGGGTTAATTGATGTACTTGTTCACTTAGGAAATTTATAGGGGTTGCAACAGTGCATAAAATTTTAAAAACTTTCTCCTGGGGCTTACAGCGTGTAGCTAGATATGACACTTTTACAAAACGCTTGAATGTCACACTTACAATGTGCTGGGCACTGTTTTTAGTGACTTACAAATATTATCTCATTTAATCCTTGTAGCAAGTCTTTCAGGTAGGTACTATTTTTATCTCCATGTTTCATGTGAGAAAATGAAGCATAGAGACATTAAGTAACTTGCCCAAAGTCTCTTAGTGGATAAATGGGGAGCTGGGGAAAACTAGTAGGCAATTCCCATTTAATGCAATAGATGTTGTATATCGTGGGGGAACTACAGGGTTCTTGATGGGGCCATGAGGCTCAGGAAAGACTTTGGCCAGGAGTGGCGTACAAATGATTCCTGAAGAATGAGAAGGAGTAGGCTGGTGAAGGGAATTGGGGGTAAGAATATTTAAGCTGGAGAGGGCAGTGGTACAAAGTTCTAGAAAAGAGAGAAAGAATGTTATTTCCTAGGAGCTGAAAGAAAGGGAGAAGTGTCACTGGGAAGGAGGGTGGGGTAGGGTGGCCGGGAGGTGAGAAGTCCTAGACTTGGAAGGGTCGGTAGGAGCCCATTGTCTTGTGAGTCTCTTGAAGGAATTTTGACTGTAGTTTAAATGTTGGAGGAGACTCTGAGGGGATTTAAACAGGAGAGAGATTACTCTGTCTGCCACATGGGAGATGGGTATCAAGGGGACAAGGGTGTGGGCGGGGCAAAGTGTTAGAGGGGCCGTTCCAACAATCTGGGTGAGAAATGATGTTGCCTTCAGAGCAGTAGCAAGGGGATGGTGAGGAACAAGTGGCCTCAGGTGCTCCCTTGAAGGAATTTGGTTGGATGGGTCAAAAGGAGGGGAGTCAGTGATTATAACCTGGCTCTTGCCTCAACCAGTATGTCTCCCTGTTACCAACTATGGCTGCGATGAAAATCAGGGTAATAAATAGTCTAGACTTAATATGCAGAGAAGAAAAGATAACTTGCCTATGGTCTAATCGTTACATTCCCATGACGTCCCCCTTTAGCACTCACCAAACCCTCACTGAAGGAGGGCTGCAAAGTTTGTAAATATGGCAGGTGTTAAGAGTATCATTTCTGGTGGTAGGATAAGGCATGATTAAATAAAATTTTTTTGAAACTTTACTGAGGTATATTTCCTATACCATAATATTCACCCACTTGAAGTGGGTGGTTCAGTGGTTTTTAGTATATTCAGCGTTGTATAGTCATTACCACAATCTAATTTTAGAACATATTCAATACCTCCGAAAGAAACTCTGTACCCATTAGTAGTCACTCCCTATTCCAGGTTCCCATCCTCACCTCAGCCCAGGCAGTCATTCATCTGCTTTCTGTCTCTCGGACTTGCCTATTCTGGCCATATGACATAAAGGACGTTATAATATACAGTCTTTTGTGGTTTGCTTTTCACTTAGCATAATGTTTTCAAGGTCCACCCTTGTTAAAGCTTGCAACAGAACTTCATTCCTTTCAATGGGTGAAGAACATTCCATTGTATGGATATACCACATTTTGTTTATATATTCATCAGTTAATGATCATTTGGGTTGCTTCCGCTCTTTGGCTATTAAGCATATGCGTCCATGAACACTCATGTACAAACTTTTACACGGGCACGTGTCTTCCAAAGCCACCACACCATTTTACCTTCCCATCAGTGATGTGTGAGGGTTTTAATGTTTCCACATTCTCTTTAACACTTGTTACTGTCTGTCTGTTTTACTTTAGCCATCCTAGTGGGTGTGATGTGGTATCTTTGGGTAGTCTTGGTTTGCATTTCTCTAAGCACTAATGATGTTGAACAATTTTTCATGTGTTTTTTGGCCATTTGTAGATCTTCTGTGGGTAAATGTCTCTGCAAATTCTTTGCTCATTTTTAAATTGGGTTATTTATCTTTGTAAGGGTTCTTTATATATTGTGGATACAAGCCCCTTGACTATATTGATTTGCAAATATTTTCTCCCCTTCCATGGGCTGTGCTTTCTTAATGATGTCCTATGATACACAATATTTAAAATTGATAAAATTCAATTTGTTTACTTGTTATTTTTTTTGTTACTTATGCTTTATAAGAAACCATTGCCTAACCTAAAGTTAGGATTTGCTCCTCTGTTTTCTGCTCGAAATTTTATAGTTTCAGGTCTTACATTTAGGCTATAACCCATTTTGAGTTAATTTTTGCATATGGTGTAAAGAAGAGTTTCAGATTTATTCTTTTGATATGGATAACCAGTTGTCCCAGAACCATCTGTTGGAAAATTTCCCCACTGAATTGTCTTAGCATGCATAAGTTAAAATTTGCTCCTTATATCTTCCTTTTCCCCAAAATTACCCACCCCCCCAAAAAAGAAAACTAAGAAAGAAACAAAGGAAGAAAAAAGAAGAAAACTAAATCCATGATCCTTTTCTTTCTTTTTTTTTAATGGAAGGTGCAGTAAGTTTTGCTTGAGTTGAATTTAGCTGGGGATCTTTTCTGACACCAGATTATATCATCCCTTTTTCTTTGGCTCATTGTTGAAACAGCCAGTCTCCTCTCGAGCCCCACTGATTTAGAGTTTGTGACAGCACAACTATCTGGTGAATTTTAGCTGTATAAGTAAAGTGAAAGGCCCATAAAAATAGTTAACAATTTTCCCAAGCACTCAGATACGTGGGAGAAGTTACTCTTCCCCTGAGGCAGGAAACAAATGTAGTTTAGTTGCATGAGTTATTTGGTTATAATGCCAAATTAATTTTTTTTTTAATTTTAAGTAATCTCTATGCCCAAGGTGGGGCTTGAACTCATGACCTCTAGATCAAGAGTCACATGCTGTACTGACTGAGCCAGGCAGGCACCCCTATAATGCCAATTTTAAAAATGTTTTCAAGGCTTATGAAGAAACGCGTGATGTTTGGTATTATACATCTGCCAAATGAGACTTTAAAAATATTTAAATCATGGGGTGCTGGGATGGCTCAGTCGGTTACGCTTCTGACTTCGGCTCAGGTCATGATCTTGTGGTCTGTGAGTTCGAGCCCCATGTCGGGCTCTGTGCTGATAGCTCGGAGCCTGAAGCCTGCTTCAGATCCTGTGTCTCTGTCTCTCTCTGCCCCTCCCCTGCTCATATTCTGTCTCTTTCTCAAAAAATAATCATAAAAAAAAACCAAACTTAAATCCTTCTGATAACATTGTGGTATGGTCAAATGCCTGAGTCTTTTTTTTTAAGTAGGCTCCACACCCAGCACAGAGCCCAACACAGGGTTTGAACTCACAACCTGAGATGAAGACCTGAGCTGAGATCAAGAGTCAGACGCTGAACCAACTGGGCCACCCAGGAGTCCCAACCTCCTAAGTCTAAGAGAGGCATGATGATACGAAACATACTGTTAACATTTCCACCCAGTAACATCTTTTGGAAAATAACCGAAGGAAATATTCTAAAAGAAGGAAAAACTACAAAGATGTATTACTTATCATAGGCAAAGGTGGAAAACTATTTCAATGCCCGAAAAGCTAGAGGATGGATAAGCAAACTATGTTCTACGGGAAAAAGCTAAAGAGCTCAAAGAACCGTGGTTGTTAAGGGTGGTGTGCTAACACGTGCTGAAGTGAGCAAAATAGAATTTGCATATATACCTTGACTGAAAAGGGCATAAGGGTGGATGGGTGCTGACAAAGTTCAAAATTAATTTAGCACAATATCGACACCCGTTAGATTTATTTCCACAGCACGCACGAAGGTCTCCCTAAATGGAAAATGGAAGCTGAAACCAACTTTTCTGAGAGCCAACTCACACACCTCTGTCTTTCTGCCACGTATCTTTTTCTTAATGATTTTCCTAATTCATTGAATTCTTCTTTTTAATACCTAGGGGGGAGGGAAGCATAAGCCCTTGGAAAGAAGAAATTCAGGATTTCTCAGAAATTAGCTATTGAAATGATTATTCCCGTGGAGGGGAACCAGTGTCTTAATGAAGCATTTTTCTCTGAGGCTTGATGAGACACACTGAGAATGCATCTGCCCATAATGTGGGTTGAGGAAGAGCAAACTTTCGGTCTTGGGCATTGGGTGGGGTACTCATTTCCTGGGGCTGCCGTGAACAGAGGACCACAACTGGTGGCTTTAAACAACAGAATCTTATTTTCTCATGGTGTTAGGGGTTGGAAGTTTAAAACCGAGGGGTTAGCAGTGTTGCTTCCCGCCGAGGACTCTGAGGGAGAATCTGTTCCTTGTCACTTGCTCGCTTCTGGTGACTGCTGTCATCTTTGGTGTGCCTTGTCCTGTAGACACATCACTCTGGTCTCTGCCTGTCTGCGTCGTCTTACAAGGATGCCAGCCATATTGCATTATACGCCCACCCTACTCTTTTATGGCCTCATTTTAAATTTGCTAGTCATATTTATGATAACCTTATTTCCAAATACGGTCACAATCTGAGGTACTTTGTGTTAGGACTTCAACATATCTTTTTGTTTTTTAATGTTTATTTATTTATTTTGAGAGAGAGAGCGTGTACCTGCACACGTGCATGAGTGGGGCAGGGCACAGAGAGGAGAGGAATCCCAAGCAGGCTCTGTGCTGTCAGCACAGGGCCTGACATGGGGCTTGATCTCACGAATTGTGAGATCATGGCCCGAGCTGAAATCAAGAGCCAGATGCTTAACCGACAGAGCCACCCAGGTGCCCCTCGACATATCTTTTTAAGGGGACAAAATTCAACCCATCACTGGTGGCCTTGGGTTAACTTAATAAATGTACTGTTCTGATTAATTCCAGAGCAAAACCTAGGCTTCCCATGACAGGTCCTAGGAGGATCCACTCGGGAACAGTGGTTGGTAATGGAGAGAATGGTGTCACGATAGTGGGATACATTGCTCTCATAGACTGTTGACCTTTCTCCCTGAGAGGGAGGCCTCACTCCTGGTCGACCATGAATGTAATGGCCAAACCCAACTGATGAAGACAGAGGCTGTCGTGTGGGGGAATCTCTTGATTGTACGTTTCCACACGTTAGAGAAATTCTCCCGTCCTCATCACTCTCTCCCTCAGCCTCCTCAGTGGATGAAGAGTGACTCGACGGATGGGTGTACCAGAAAGATGGCTCTGAGCATGCTCCAACCAGCCCCTCCCTCTCTCTGGAGCCAGCTGCCTCCACGTTCTGTGTTCTTTCACATGCTAAGTTGAGCTAAGTGTGCCACGGGGAGGTCAGCGGTTGCCCCCGTGCTGCTTTTGACTGGGTGGGTGAGTCTGCCTACTTCTGAAGGGTCAAGATGAGCCTATCACTTGACTAACAGATGCAAGACCCATATCCACCCTGGCCTGTACCTATATTGGAAGCGTGTCTGCGTTTCCTGTAATATAGGTGATGTTTTGGTTTTCTTCAGCCCAGCCCTGAGTCTAAGTCACAATTGGTTCCAGGTTCGGGGTGGGGGGGGGGGGAAGAGATGCCCATCTAGGTTTCTTTGAGTTTCCAGTTGTTTCCAGATGCCCCCCCCCCCCCGTAAGAAACAGGTGTGGAACAAGGGAAGATATGGCAGGTGCGTGAAACGAGCTCATCACCTCTTCCTCTGCACAGTCGTGAGCGAGGGCAGGGTGTGCTAACACCCGCAAACGGGGCAGCGGCGAGAATAAGGGGACACTCTGTCCATTTCTAGCTGCTTTTGTGCTCATTTCTCAATCAACGCACATTTAAGGGGCTTCTGCTCTGGGCGAGGCGCCATCCCAGTCCCCGCCAGGGACACAAAGAACCGTAAGGCCAACAGGGCCCATCCTCAGCGGATTTACAGTCTTGCTGGAGAAACAGGCGCATTAAAAAAGACAAGTGACAATGCAAGACAGGATGTGGTCAGTGCCAGTGAGTTTTATGGGCAATTAAAGTGCCATAAAAATTCAGAAGAGGAAAAGAACATTTTGGGACACTTTGAACTGATAAGAAACGGGGGGGGGGGCGGTACTTGTTGGAGAGGAGAATTTTCCAGGCCAGGGGTACAGTGTGTGAAAAGGGCCCGGATTTAGAATGGTTAGGATATTTTAGTGAACAATTCGAGCAACATTTGAGTCCCTGTTGTGTGAAGAGCCAGGGACGTGGTGGACAGGCTCAGACGCCAGCCACGCAGACTGGACTTCCAGCTCAGACTCTCGTGATTGGTGTGCTCTGGGGCCAGTCACTTAACCTCTGCCCGCCTCAGTTTCCCTATCTGTGTGAGGGGTGTTGCCATAGACACTGAGGATACAGTGGTAGGGAAAGTCCAGTTTATAGCATGCTCACTGTAGGGCATAGGCTGTGTTCTAAGCCCTCTTTAAAACATTTTTTTAAATATTTATTTTTGAGAGAGATACAGTGTGAGTGGGGGAGGGGCAGAGAGAGAGGGAGACACAGAATCCGAAGCAGCCTCCAGGCTTCGAGCTGTCAGCACAGAGCCCGACGCGGGGCTCGAACTCATGTCTCTGAAGTCATAGGCTTAACCAACTGAGCCACCCAGGCACCCCTATATTGTTTTTTTTTAAAACTTTTTAATCTTATTTAATTATTTTGAGAAAGAGAGAGAGAGAATGTGAGCAGGGTAGGGACAGAGAGAGAGAATCCCAAGCAGGCTCCATGCTGTCAGCACGGAGCCTGACATGGGGCTTGAGCCCACGAAACGTGAGATCATGACCTGAGCTGAAGTTGAAGTCAGACGTGCTTTACTGCTTAACTGACTGAGCTATTCAGGTATCCCTAAGCCCTTAAAAAAATTTTTTTTAAAAAATATTTACTTATTTTTGAGAGAGAGCGTGCGAGCAGGGGAGGGGCAGAGAGAGAGGGAGACACAGAATCCAAAGCAGGCTCTAGGCTCTGAGCTGTCGGCACAGAGCCCGACGTGGGGCTTGAACTCATGAACCACGAGTCCGTGACCTGAGCCGAAGTTGGACGCTCAACCCACTGAACCACCCAGGTGCCCCACCCTAAGCCCTTTTTAAATATGAATTCATTTAATCCACAGAGTAACCCCGTGAGGCAGGTACTTTTCTTGCAAAGTGTGTTCCAGAGAGGCTAAGCACCTTGGAAGCAGAGGCAGGATATGTACTCTGGCGGGTCTGGCACCAGAAGCCGTGCTTTGAACCACTGTGCGAACTTGCCTTTGAAAGGGAGGGTTTGGTGCAGGGTGTGGGGGGGGGGGGGGGGGAGACATGTGCTGGGTAGCTCTGGTGATGACCTTCTGCGCTAGAGCGAGGAAAATAAGAACATCTCGCAACTGGAATGCTTTTCATTTACTACTCTGCTGCTTGAACAAGCTGTTTGGATTTAAAATTATAGGTTCCATGTGGCCATTGAAAGCCTTGCAGGAGAGATAAATTAAAAAAAAAAAAGAACCAATTTTTTTTCCTTATGACATAAATTGTGGGTAGAGGAGGAGGAGACAGCTTAGAGGTAAGGGGGGGGGGGGACGCGTCTCATCAGAAGGGGATGATAAGCCTGGATCAAGGGCAGAACTGACAGACGATCCTAACGGACGAACACTCGGCTCAGTAACAACGTTGAACACACTAGTCTGGGCCAGGATTAATACCAGCGCCGTGGTTCTTAAAGGACTCGACAATCACTAACTAATTAATCCGTCCCACTGGGAGGTATACTTATCATTAAAGGGAGGTAGCTGATTTCAAAGCTTCGTGCCCTCCTTTCACGGTCCAGCTTTATATTTGTTTTCCAGAGGACTATGTGTTGCCTGGAGAGCTGGGAGAAAAGAAACCTCATGCTTGTTTTCTGCAGTTGGTGTTGAGCCTGCAGCTGCTTATTCTTTAAGAAAAAGGACACCTTAACTTGTTGGGATGAGCACTGGGTGTGGTACGTAAGCGACGAATCACGGGAATCTACCCCCCAAAACCAAGAGCACCCTGTGCACTGTATGTTAGCCGATTTGACAATAAATTAAATTAAAAAAAAAAGGAAAACAAAAGAAAAAGGGCACTTTATAGCTACAACAGGAGATCGCAGATTGGCTTATGGAAAAAGGTGATCGAAATCTGGCCACGTTAGCGCTCTGAAAAGCTCTCAATGTAAAGAATGATGTAGATGTGCCCATCTTCAAGAGAGAGATTAGAAAGTCACGAGCTGTATCTGCTTGAGGATTCAAGTGCGATTCAGTGATCTGGAAATGGAAGAAGGACTCAAAATATTTTCGTTCTGATTGAGACCAGGTGGGAGAGAATTTGAGCTCTAAATCCCGCTGGGGCAGGACCGTCTAATCCTCTTTTGTTTGGTTGGTATGGAGACTTCAGCAGAGATGGCTCAGGGTTCTTCACCTCACTGTCCAAACCTACCACACGGTCAATAATTAGCACATGTGCTACGCTCAGCAACGTGAGGAAAAGACATTGCTCATTCTTTTCATAAAAATTTCAGTATCGTCTCAAATCTCAAGAATCCCAAGAACAAATGTAAAGCAAGACAGGATACTAGGTAGCCATTTATGAGACGCAGCAATGTGTACGTGCTCACGTGTGAGGCATTTTGCTGGGAAGACAAAGGATAAAAATGGCTCTGATGGAATTTGCATCGGAAGGAAAAGAAGCCAGCTGCGGAAGAGTTTTGTACAGCACGGTCCCATTTTCTGTTTTCAAAAAGGTGTATGTGTGTGTGTTTGTGAATGCACGGGGATGTCTCTGTGTACTCAACTTCCTCGGGATTCATTTACCTTCTTGGGTAAAATACCCATCTGTTGTGGAAAATTCTCACACCTTATGTTTTCTTCTTCTCAATTTTTATTTGGAAATGATTATAGATTCCCAGGGAGTTGCAGAAAACAGTACAGAGAGGTCCTATGTACCCTTCTCTCAATTTCCCCCAATGCTTACACTTTGCATTGACAATAGCACAGTAGCCCCGTCAGGAAATCGACATTGGTGCGCTACGTGTATAATTCTACGTTGTTTCATCGGATGTGTAGATTCCTGTCCCGACTGCTACACTCAAACCACAACACTGTTGCATCCCCACAAAGGTGTCTTTGCCTCTTTATAGCCACACAGACCTCCTTCACCTGCCTGTCACTATTCCTAATCCCCGGCAGCCACTAATGTGGCATAAAATGTTTTACAACAGTTGAGAATGTTATCTCAATAGACCCACAGTGTGCGTCCTTTGGTGATTGTTTTTTTCCACTGAACACGTTGCCTTGAGATCCGTCAAGTCCTATATGCATCAATACTTCCTTCGTTAAAAAAACTTTTTTTTTACATTTATTTATTTTTGAGAGAGCGAGACAGAGCATGAGTGGGGGAGGGGAAGAGAGAGGAGACACAGAATCTGAAGCAGGCTCCAGGCTCTGAGCAAGTGTTCAGCACAGAGCCCAATGTGGGGCTCGAACCCATGAACTGTGAGATCATGACCTGAGCCAAAGTCAAACACTTAACCGACTGTGCCACCCAAGGAGCCCCAATATTTCCTTCATTTTTATTGCCAACTAGTACAACGGTTGGATGAGCCATGGTTTAACCATTCACCTAGGAGAGACATCAGTAGGTTGTTTCCAGTTCTTGGCTACTACAAATACAGCTGTTATGAATATTTGTCTCCAGGTTTTGTGTGGACGTAAATTTTAATTTCCGTGGAGTAAATGCTGAGGAGTGGGTCTTATGGCAAGTATGTGTTTAAGGAAATGTCAAAATAATTTCCAGAGTGGCTGTACAATTTTATATTGCCACTGGCAATATATGAAATATCCAGTTTCTCTATATCTTCACCAACATTTGCCATCGTCAGTTTTTATTTTAGCTGTTCTAATACATGTATAGTGACAATTTATCTTAGTCTTGTGTTTTTCCTAAGGACAAGTGATGTTGAACAACTTTTTATGTGTTTGTTTGCCAAATGTAACTCTTCTTTGGTGACGTTTCTGTTCAAATGTTTGCTAATTTTTAATGTTTTTATTTTATTATTTTTAAGGGTTGAGAGTTTTTGCCCTATTGTTCTCTTGCTTGAGCTACTGGTTTTTCTTGGGATTTTATTTCTGGAGCTTCCTCGAGGCTCTGGAAAAAGGTGGGTTCCCTTCAGAACATTGTTTCTGCCAGGTACCTAGAGCCACAATCAGCTTGGACTCTTCTAAATTAAATTCTTGGCTTGAGGTAGTTCAGTACCTCCAGGTGCTATGAATTTTTCCTGCCAACCCTTAGTACAACCAGCTTCTGGTTCTAAATTCTCATTTCCTTCTTTCCTCCCATAGGTTCCAAGGTTTAACATAATTCCTGGTCTTCCCAGAAGGGGTGGGTGTGGGTGTGGCGATAGGGTGAGGGAGCTGGTTTTTTTCCAATTCACTTTTATACTGAGAGTGAATCCTTTGGGATACCAGCTTTGTACGGGGTGGAGTTGGGTGTGTGTGTGTGTGTGTGCATGTGTGTGTGTGGGGGTGGGGTGGGGTGGGGAGATCTGTTAAATCTTGGGAAGATCCTGGGTTTTGTCTGCTGTGTGAATATATTTTTACCTTAGATGCTTTTTTCAATCATGAGATTATGGAAAATGAGATTTAACTTTCCTTTTATGTGTCAATTTTTTTAATTAATTAAAAAAATAGGGGCACCTGGGTGGCTCAGTCAGTTAAGCATCTGACTCCAGATTTCGGCTCGGGTCATGATCTCATGGGTTTGTGAGATCGAGCCTCGCATCGGGTTCTGAGCTGCTTGGGATTCTCTCTCTCCCTCTCTTTCTGCCCCTCCCCCACTCATGGGTCCCCTCTCAAAATAAGTAAATAAACTTAAATTCTTTAAAACCAATAAAAAAATATTAAAATGAAACAAAAGGTGAAAATGAACAAAACAAACCTAATTTTTTTTTTTGAAAGGTGGTAACATTAATGAGAGAACGATAGTTACTTATCCAACTAGGTATATTTAAGTTTACTATTTAGGAAACAGCTATCAGTAGGACAGTGCTAAACAGTTCTAGGGAATAAGAAATCTTCTTTTGGTAAATGTTTCTATTAAAGAGCCCGGAAAGCCTGAAGCCCTTGTGTAGAGGAAGGGGAAGAGAGGGCGGTCTTACAGAGGAGGGAGGGCAGCTGCCACACCGGTGAGCTTCCTATTGAGGGAAAGTGTGTATTAGTTTCCTGTGGCTGCTGTAACAAATTGTCACAAATTTAGTAGCTGAAAACAATGCCAATTTATAAGCTTACAGTTCCAGAGGTCAGAAGTCTGAACTGGATCTCACCAGGCTCAGAGCGAGCTGTCAGCAGGGCCACATCCCTTGGGGGGGCTCTAGGGGACAATCAGTTCTCTTGCCTCCTCCAGCTTCTAGAGGCCGCCTATGTCCCTTGGCTTACGGGCTTCTTCTGTCCTCCAAGCCAGCAGTGTGTCTAATAGGATATTCCAGGATAATCTCTCCATCTCAGGGTCAGCTGATTGACATCCTTAATTCTATCTGCAATTTTAATCTCCCCTGACCATACAACGAAACACATTCACAGGTTTGGTGGGTTAGGACATGACCATGTTTGGGGGCCGCGATTCTGCCTAACATAGCGGGAGGAGCTTTTCGGTCACTTGGTCCAATTAAGATGGTGGGCGCTTCTACAAATCACCTGCAGATCCATGCTTTTTAAAAAAGAAAGCAAAACACGCAAAAACGAATTTGCAGCTCGTGACTTTTTACAAGGCAAATGCTACTGTAACTTTCTAGAAGGGAAACTTTGACAGCTTCCTGCAGAAGCACCTCCATGTGCCCAGTCCCTGCCCCAATCGGATCTTCCAAAAATTATGTATCACGTGGTAGACACAACTCTGCATAAATTAATTTTCCTGTGTCTCACAAGGGCTTCAAACCCTAGAATCTGTAGGGTCTCTGATTATGACAATGGAACGAACAGGGTCCCTCAAACCGTGTGCAAAATGAACTGGCAGGAAACAGTTTGCCTCCCGTAGAGAAACAGTGGGATTCAGTGGAAAGCATCCAAGGGGTTTTGCAATCTTACTCTTTCCTCCTTTGGCTCTGGTCCAGTTTCTTCTCTTTAGCTACAGAGAAGCAGCAGAAGCTATGAAACCATGCTTTCCACCTGAGGCTTTCTTTGACTTTAAATGTGATGTCAAGATCTCAACCTGGGGCCCGGGGGCATCAGTCAGCCCATCAAATCATTTGGACAGACTGCCACGAAGCTCTCTGCAGGCTCTGAGCTAATGCATCCTGTGAAGTTCTTTATATAACAATAACAATACTAATAACAATATAATTAAAGTATACATGTACTTGACCGATTCTTTCTGAGAATAAAATATTCAGCGGGGCAATTTCTTGGGGGCAACGAGAGTATTTTTCATATTTGAGCTGCTGAAGTAAGTCAGCACTGGGGAACTCACAAACCAGATTTGCATGGAGTTTTACTGCGACAGACACATCATCCTTATTAATATGGTATTAAGTTTACAAAATTACCTAATCCTAGCCCCAAATGCTTTAACACTGTGTTTTTGATCCCTGGATCAGACAGCTGGGATGCCACGTGTTGGGGCCCTGCCGAGTTGGGAAATTATACAGTCGATGATTATGAAATTGGTCTCGATTGATTTAATCACTGTAATCATTGGCATTGTGAGATATGCAACCGGGAAGTTTTCATTCCAACAATTACACACGATGAAGTCACGTTATGTGGGAAGCTCATCCCTGTGTTTATTTCTGTCTAAATGGGAAGAAGGACGAAGAGAGATCCAGGCATGATCCAGGGTACAGCCGTGGCGGGTGAACCCACATTACGCAGCCAGGGAAAGACGGGGTCGAGTAATGAGCTTAATGCAGCCACTGCGCTGTACCTGGTTTCCCCCGGACTTGGCCATGGAAGAGAAGTTGTATCTAATTAAATATATACTATGTCATTATCCCGCAAGAGGATTAAACAGGCAGAGTGCCTGGCACACGATAAGAACTCCATAGATATTAGTTTCCCTGTGACATCATCAAGGGGACGCAGGGAGGTGTGCAATTGTGGGATGCTCCTCCTTTCTAGCCACCCCTTACTCTAAACCCCCCAACTCTCCCTCCCGGAGCTGGACTGGAGGGGAGCAGGAATGCCTTCCTTCCTCCTGGGTCTACAGACTGATTCAAGTTGCTGGCCAAAGGAGTGTCTCCCCATCGGGAAGCTGTGCTTAATTAGGGGAGCTAGTCGGTCTTTAGGGGAGGCTTTGACGGGAGCCTGTCGAGTCTACGCCAGGCTCCTCATCATGGAGTCTCAGAGCTCTGGCTCGGGAAGGAGCAGGCTGCAGGAACACCGGCTCCTCTTCACAGACTTCGGGATCGTGAAGTGGAAGGAAGGAGGCAGCGTGGGGGAGTGTGGAAGTGGCAAACAAGAAGCGAGAAGGATGCGGGGGGGAGAAGGTGGGGTGAGCTAGCGTCCAAGCGCAGAACAGAGGACAAAGACCCGCTGTCCGTGGCCTCCACGCACAGAACCCAGTAGAAGGAAGGAGGACTTTGGAGACCATCAGCTCCAGCCTCGTCATTCTGCTGACGAGGAACCGGGACCTGGGGAGGGTGACCGGGATCCCTCGGCTGGGGACAGGGCAGGGGGTCCCCCGGTCCCAGGGTCTCTGGCTTCCTGAGGCGTCCCGTGCGCCCACCTCTTACAAGTCCGTTCACAACGTACAACTGGGCCCGCTGCTAACTGCCGTAAAGCTTCCGTTAGGGCCGAAGTGACTGGATGAATATAAAGAAAATAGTAGCTGTTTTCCTGTGAGATTAATGCACGACTTAGTTTAATCCTCTGGACAGGTAGCCCCGTGTGGTAGGTATTTTCACGGTTTTCTTTTTATGAGTGAGGAGGCTGTGGCTTCAGAGAAGTTGTGGGATTTAGGGATTAAGTGGGTGGGAGGAGAGCCCAGGTCCCTAGACCCTAGACCCTGGGCCGTTCATCTCAGGTGCAAGACCCCAATCCGGCCGTGTGCAGTGAGCTTCTGCCGTCGCATCGTGATCCCTCGGCCTCAAAGGCAGGCTTCAAGTGCCTCGCGTGTATCTGACAAGGATTTTGAGGCCCCTTCCGCCTGGTGGGGCATCTCTAGGGCATTTTTAGCATCTGCTCCTGATGGTGTGGGTCTCTGATGAGGGCAAGCAGCATCCACACCCAGCCCAGCCAGAGGTCCCGTGGATTGGAAGCTCAGTCTGGAACAAAGCCCTGTGCTTTCCGCTGTGCCGAGAGCAGTTCTCAGCTGGGGCAAACAGCAAGGGCACTTGGCAATGTCCGGAGACGCTCTCCGTGGTCCAGAGGAGTGACATCCCAGTGTCCTGAGACTGGAAAAGAGGCTGGTGAGACACTGTGGGTGCCTATTTAAGAAACAGAGGGGCAGGGAGGAGGGAGGCGATTCTGAAGGCAGGAAGTACTGTACTGTACTAATGGAGTTTATGGCGTTGCTGTGGAGTGGCTAGAAGCTTGTCCTTTGGGGTCAGATGGCCCGGGTTCGAATCCTGACATTGCTGTCAACTAACTGTGATCTTGGGCACGTTGCTGAGGTTCTCAAAGCCTCGGTTTCCCCATCTGAAAATGGGGGTGATAACAGTATTCACCTCATTGTGCTAGTGTGACCACCCTAGATGGGCTTTCCTTGCAAAGTGCCAGAATGGTGCCTGGAGCACGGTCAGGGCCAGCTCTGGCAGAGCTGGTGCTATCGGTCTGGCAGTTGTCGAACAAAATACGAAAACGGGCTGTTAAAGGGATGACCCGTAGAGACTTAGAGGAGGAAACAAAGACCATTAGTGAGGGGGGCACTCGCCACATTTGAAAACAGGTTCAGCACAGACTCCTTCCATTTGGAGGGGACACTGGCCATCACCATGACATGGGCTCACACAGAGGCCAGGCTGACATCACTGCTTTATTTGCCAGGGAGACCCAGATCAGGGAGATCGGGGGGACAGGTGGCATCTGGGTCATTGACACGCACTTTCGGGATCTCCCCATGGACGAGATGGAGACACCCGTGCCGACACAGGCATGACTGAGCTGCTGTGACCACCTGAATGCCTACCTGGCAGGAAGTGGCAGGTGGCTGTGGCTCTCTTCTATCACTGGCCCTTTCAAAATTTTTAACCCCTAGTTCAGAATGCATATTTTGCAAATTTATTGTTGGGAGCATTATTTTGCTCTGTATGCATTGTGAAGAGAGAGCCCAGCGTACAAAAGCGGAAACCAGTGCTGCCCTGACTGAAGGCTCGGGGGACACCGGAGAGGGTACCCTTCATGTCCCGAAGCAGCTACGGAAGCTTGCGTACCCTGAGCTAGAGTGGAATCACGGAGCCCACTCTTGCCAGATTTGCTGATCCGAAGGCAGGAAGGCAGCAGCCCCGCTGGCCCGGGGCACTGGGCTCCAAAGCCGCGGGGAGTAATATGGTGGACTTCCTGAGAACTTGGCCTTTGAAGTCAGCAAACGTGGGTGTGACTCAGAGAAAGTTAATTAACTGTGCCATCTCGGTCCTCCCATTCCTTTAAAAATTTTTTTAATGTTTATTTTTGAGAGAGAGACAGACAGAGGATGAGCAGGGGAGGCACAGAGAGAGAGAGGGAGGCACAGAATCCGAAGCAGGCTCCAGGCTCTGAGCTGTCAGCACAGAGCCCGACACGGGGCTCGAACCCACAAATGGGGAGATCATGACCTGAGCCGAAGTTGGGCGCTTAACCAACTGAGCCACCCAGGCGCCCCCTCGGTCCTTCCATTCTAAAATGAGGATGGTAATGGTACCCACCTCACGGAGTGTTTGTAAGATTCAAAATGAAATAATAATGAACGTAGAGCTTTTGACGACTTCTTCTTCTTCTTCTTCTTCTTCTTCTTCTTCTTCTTCTTCTTCTTATCATTAATTATCTTTGATGGAACCAAATTCAGCAAGATGGCATGTATCAGGGTAAAGATAAAAATTCTATATTTGAATCCTACCAAGACATGCAGAAATGCAGAGATGGGGTTCATTAGCAGTTCAGGTATGAAAGAAAAAGTAGGCATTTTAGTTGACGAGGAAACCCCGAGTGACAGGCAACCCACAGGAGAGTCAGCAACAATAGCCAAAGGGCACAAATGCAATCGCAAACTGCATAGTTTAGAAAATGTCCATCAGACTTGCTCCTGGCCTGCCTGGGAGTTGTGCTGGGTCAGGGAAATAAGAGAGTCGGACCGTTCACAGAAGGTTGGTGAAGCCCCCATTCAGGATCCACAATTCTTGAGGGACAGTTGGATAAATCATGATGTTTACCTCAAAGAAGAGAAATCTCAAAGACATAGGATAGAGGATTTCACATATGTGGGTGGGCCTCCGGGATTTTGTAATAACTCAGGGGGTGGAACTGGGATGTGGAAGCTTCAATGAAGTAGATTTAAGCTCAGGCTAACAAAGAACGGTCCAGGAACAAAGTTCTTTGTCCAGCAGTACAATGAACTGCCTCAGGAAGTAATAAATTCCCTGTCATTGGATGTGGGCATGATTTGGCAGGGTAGATGACAGGAAGAACTCATGGGTACTTAGGCTGGGTGAGTTTTAAATGCCCCTTCAACCTTGAAAACTATGTTTTCCTAATAAGTTATGAAATGCTGAGTAACGACTTTATTTTGTGGGTGGAGACAGGAATAAAATCGCTTTATAGAAAACATATGTTAATGTGAATCCTGGGCCAGTACCCAAGCTGGATGCAGGCTTGTTCATCTGCTGGGGGACACAGGCACATTTCAGCTCTTTGACTGTCTGAAGGCACAAATTTGTGAATAAGTAATGGAAGGAGAGGAAGGAAGATAGGAAGGGAGGGAGGAAAGAAGGAGGAGAAAAGGAGGCATCTGTCAAAATACAGTCATTTGATCTGAGTAGACATTTCCTCAAATAAGATAAATAGCCAATTAGCACATGAAAGGATGCTCAACATCATCATTCATCTGGGAAATGGAAATCAAAACTACAATGAGATACCACTCCATCCCCACTAGGATGGCCACATCACACACACAGAAAATGACAAGTGTTGGGTAGGATGTGAAGAAATTGGACCCCGCATCCGCTGCTGGTGGGAATGTAAAATGCTGCACGAGCTTTGCAAAAAACAGCTTGGCACCCCTCGAAAGTTCCCATCTGATCCACCAAAATTCGATTCCTAGGTATATACTCAAGATAAATAAAAACACAAGCGAGCACAGGGTGATGTACAGAAGTGTTAAATTACTATATTGTATACCTGAAACTAATATAATACGGTGTGTTAACCATCTGGAATTGAAACAAAACTGGAAAAATAAAAACCTATGTCCACACAAAAACTTGTACCAGAATGTTCACGGCAGCATTATGTATAACGGCCAGAAAATGGAAACAACTCAAAGGCCTACAGATTGTGGAATGGACAAGTAAGTTGTGGTCTATTCACACAAGGCAAGATTACTTGACAGTGAAAAGCATACAGGGCACATGCTAAAGCCTTCACAACAGTATGCGAAGTGAAGGAAGCCAGGCACAAAAGACTACATATTACAGGATTCTATCAATATGAAATGTCCAGACATAATCCAATCTATAGAGACATTAAGTAGACAAAGGGTTGCCAGGGGCTGGAGAGAAGGGTAAAATACATAGCGACTGTTAACGGGTACGAGGTGTTTTTGGGGAATGATGAAAATATTGTAACCTTGATTGTGCTAAAATGGTTGTACGACTCTGAATATACTAAAAGCCATCAAATTGTATCTTTTAATTTTTTTATGTTTGTTTATTTTGAGAGAGACAGAGATAGTGTGAGTGGGGGAGGGGCAGAGAGAGAGGGAGAGAGAGAATCCCAGGCAGGCTCCGCGTTGTCAGCACAGAGCCCAGTGTGGGGCTTGAACCCACGAAACCATGAGATCTGAATTGTATACTTTAAATTGGGGAATTATGTGGTGTATGAATTATAGCTCAATAAAGCTGTTGTATATATCACCCCCATATATGCATACACACTACACACACACACACACACACACACACACACACACACACTCCCTTGAAAATTCTACCAAAATATTAACCTCTGACTGTGAGGGGGAGCAGAATACAGCAGCCCAAAAGATACTCATTTGGCGTATTGATTATTTTAAGTTCAAGACGCTTCAGAAATAGCTGGCACAGGAAGGACACTCTGACCCTCTTTGTCCCTCTGAGAGCAGGAAATAAATGTCCCATGTGAAAGGCACCCTCCCTGGACCAGGAGGTAGAGAAACAGTCTTGTCACCAGAGATGGGGAATTCGGGGCCAAAAAGGCTGTGTAAACAAATCTTGTTGCTTACTAACTTACTACCCCGCACTCAAACTTCTGTATCTGGTCAGTTCTTTACAAATTTGTCATACCTTTGTTTAAGAGGCATAATAGCTGCCCGCTTTGGTCACTTCGTAGAGTCTCCTATTTCTATCAGCCTCCGTACACAGGTATGAGATTGTTTGTTTTTCTCTCGCGAATCTATCGTATTCAATTTAATTACTAGGCCAAGGAACCTGAAAGAGAAGAAAAAGTCCTCCCCTACACCCGTAATAGTCCAACTAAACATAAAGAATTTAGAAATATTTATGGCATGTGTCAAAGAGAATGGGAAACAACCTTTAACAAAGAACTCTTTCACGTAAAATGAATAAATATAAATTAAAAAGAAAAAGATGAACAGAACAGTTAAAAAATGGGTTAAAAACACAGGGTGCAAAAGAAGTGTAGGTGAAGAATAAACTGAGAAATGCATCAAACTCATTAACAACTAAAGACACCAGTGGAAGGGTGGTTGGTCCAGACTTTTTGGAGGGAGAATTGATCATACGTTAAAAGATTGAATGTCTAACAATAAGGAAATGGTTACAGATGTTATGACATATCCATACTTTAAAATACTGTGCAACCATTTAAATTGTGTTTTTGAAGAAGACTAAATTATACTAGAAAATGCTTATAATATAAAGAAAGAAGAAAAAAACCCACTGTGTGTATAGTATGAAACAAATTTTCTGGTTAATAACCCATACATAGGGGAAAAAATACACCAAAGCCTGATAGGATTACCAATGGTTTCTATTTTTTGCTTGAAACTACTCTGAACATTCTAAAAGGTCTACAGTCTACAATGAACATGGATTCCACTTTTTTTATATTTCTTTTTAATCATAATAAAGATAAATGTTAATTTAAACAAAGACATTTAGAACATGAAGCAAACCACTAATTCTTTTTAAGAGCAAGGTCTATCTAGAATGTTAGAGGAAATTGAGACCAAATATTTATGGCTCCCCTCAAAAGCATAGTACTTTCATATTTAAAAAATGTTTATTTTTGAGAGACAGAGAGAGCGCACGTGTGCGCGTCCTCGTGCACGAGTGGGGGAGGGGCAGAGAGAGAGGGAGGTGGAGGAAGTGAAGCGGGCTCCAGGCTCTGAGCTGTCAGCACAGAGCCGGATGTGGGTTTCGAACTCATGAACTGCAAGATCATAACCTGAGCTGAAGTTGGATGCTCCATCGACTGGGCCACCCAGGCACCCCAGTAGTTTCACATTTTATTGTTCAAATATAAGAAAAGTCAGGGTGAATCATATTAAAGAATATCTTCTCGTTTTGACAAAAAACTTCATGATGGGAGGTAATAGTGAGGTCCAGCCTCTGGCATGTCGGCAGTGGGAGGGTAGCTATTCCTCCTGCTGAAAGGCTGACCTGATTTTTGGTGGATTCTAGAAACATCTAGAAAGCCTAATTAATCAGCGTGTAAATGTTTTGAGACTAAAGTCTCAAAAAACATTAGAATGGTTTCTTCAACTGCATACAAAGCTTTCCTGCTCACTCCAATTTATAATCTAAAGCTGCTTAATCAACAGTGGGTTTTGGGTAACCAGCCTAAGGTCGGTCAAAACTCGGCAGACAGGTGGGTAAGCTAAGGGTGATCAGGGCTGCCTGCTTATTCTGGAATGAACCTGGGAAGGAAAATCAGGGCTCAGCTTGGCAAGCTTGAGAACTGGAGCTTCTCTGCAACTCCAAGAGTGAGGATCTGATATCTCAGGATAAGTAAGAAAACGCTTTTAAGGGGGAAAAAAACATGTTCAAAACAACTGTATTGCCCAAATATGACTCTAGTGTGAATGAGTCTTTCCCCTTCTGTATAGCTCCATTTTCCAGGCCAGTATACTGCAGTTTCAAAACTATTTTGTTAAACTAAAAGTTGCCACCTGGCTGGTTTTGGGCACATCCCGTAACTTCTCTGAGCCCAATTTTCTTCATTTCCAAAAGGAGGTAATTTCAAATTTTAAACTTACACAATTCACTGAAACTACCACTTTTATTCATACACACATGCACATACATCATAAGAACATATAAATATGCAACACTTTAAATGACTGGTTGGGAAACATAGTCTTATTTATACCAGAGATCTCTGAAGATAGAAGCCAATTGATATATGAAAAACCCACAGCTAACATCAGCCTCAACGAGGAAAAGCTCGGAGCTCTCCCTCTCAGGTCAGGAATAAGACAAGGATGTCCACTCTCACAACTTTTATTCAACATAGTACTGGAAGTCCCGGCCATAGCAATCAGAGAAGAAAAAGAAGTTAAGAGGCATCCGTATTGGTAAAGAGAAGTAAGCTGTCACTGTTTGTAGACAACATGATACTATACATAGAAAATCCTAGAAAATCCACCAGAAAAGCTACTAGAAGTAATAAATGAATTCAGTAAAGTGACAGAATACAAAATTAATAATATCCGGAGATAAGTGGCATTTTTTAAAAAAAAAATTTTTTTTAACGTTTATTTATTTTTGAGACAGAGAGAGACACAGCATGAACAGGGGAGGGGCAGAGAGAGAGGGAGACACAGAATCGGAAGCAAGCTCCAGGCTCTGAGCCATCAGCCCAGAGCCCGACGCGGGGCTCGAACTCGCGGACCGTGAGATTGTGACCTGAGCTGAAGTCGGACGCTTAACCGACTGAGCTACCCAGGCGCCCCAAGTGGCATTTTTATACGCGAATAATGAAGTAGTAGAAAGAGAAATTTTTAAAGAACACCATTTACAATTACACCAAAAAGAGTCCTAGGAATAAACTTAACCAAAGATGTGAAAGACTCTGAAAGACTCTGAAAACTAGAAAACACTGATGGAAGAAATTGAAGATGACACAAATGGAAAGGTATTTCGTGTTCATGGGATGGAAAAAAAGTTTTGTTGAAATGTCCTTATTACCCAACGCCATCTACAGACCCAATGCAATTCCTATTAAAACACCAACAACACTTTTCAGAAAACTAGCATAATATTAAAATTGGTATGGAACCCGGATAGCCAAAGCAATCTTGAGAAAGAACAAAGCTGGGATTATCACAATCCCAGATTACAAGATACACAACAAAGGTGTAGTAATTAAAACAGCAGGGTACTGGCACAAAAAGAGACACAGAGGTCAATGGGTCAGAATAGAGACCCCCAAAATGAACTCACAACTATATGGTCAATTAATCTATGACAAAGAAGGCAAGAATATACAATGGGGAAAAGATGGTCTCTTGAATAAATGGTGTTGGGAAAACTGGACAGCTACATGTAAAAGAATGAGGCTGGGTCACTTTCTAACACCAGAGACAAAAATAAACTCCAAATGGACTAAAGAATTAAATGTGAGACCTGAAACCATAAGAATCCTAGAAGAGGGCACTGGCAGTAATTTCTCTAATATCAGCCATAGCAACATTTTTTAAGACATGTCTCCTAAGGTAAGGGAATCAAAGGCAAAAATAAATTATCGGGGCTACACCAACATAAGAAGCTTTTGCATGGCAAAGGACACCGCCAACAAAACAAAAAGACAACCTGTCGAATGGAGAAGATATTTGCAAATGATATATCCAAAAGGGAGTTAATATCCAAAATGTATAAAGAACTTACACAATTCCACATCAAAAAAATAATCCAATTAAGAAATGAGCAGAGGACCTGAATAGACATTTTTCCAAGAAGATATCTAGATGGCTAACAGACACATGAAAAGATGCTCAACATCACTAATCATCAGGGAAATACAAATCAAAACCACAATGAGATATCACCTTTCACTTGTCAGAATGGCTAAAATCAAAATGATAAGACATAACAAGTGTTGGTGAGGATGTGGACAGAAAGGGACCTGTGTTGGGTGTCTGGGTGACTCAGTTGGTTAAGCAGCTGACTCTTGGTTTCAGCTCAGGTCATGATTTCATGGTTCGGGAGATCAAACCCTGCGTGGGCTCAGCGCAGAGTGCAGAGACTGCTTGGAATTTCTCTCTCTCCCTCTCTCTCGGCCCCTCCCTGGTTCTCTCCCTCAAAAGAAATAAACTTTAAACAAAAAAGGAACTCTTGTGCACTGTTGGTAGGAATATAAATTGGTGCAACCACTGTTAAAACACTATGAAGTTTCCTCAAAAAATTAAACATAGAAATGCCCTATGATCCAATAATTCCACTATTGGGTAAAATTTATGCAAAGAAAATGAATATAATAATTCAAAAAGATATATGCATTCCTATGTTTATTGCAGCATTATTTACAATAGCCAAGATATCAAAGCAACCTATGTATCCATCAAGAGATAAACGGATAAGGAAAATATCACACACACACACACACACACACACACACACACGAGTATTACACAGCCATAAAAATGGATGAGACTGTGCCATATGAGACAATATGGATGGACCCAGCAGGTATTATGTTAAGTGAAATAAGTCAGTCTGAGAAAGAGAAATACCATATAATTTCACTTATAAATGGAATCTAAAATAAAATCAATAAAACAAAGGAGAATCAGAACTATAAATACAGAGAACAGATGGTTGCCGGAGAGGAGGGAAGGGAGGGAAGGGAGGGACACATCGGGAGAAGGGGAGAGGGAGACACAGGTGTCCAGTAACGGAATGGGTAAGTCGCGGGAATAAAAAGCAGAGCATAACAGTGAGGTGACAGGATAGTAGCCACAAGCGCACTGAACACAGCATAATGGATAAACTCGTCAAATCCCTGAGTTGTACACCTAAAGCTAATGTGACATTGTGTGTCAACTATACTCATAGAAAAAGCCAATTGGGTCAACCAAAATGGCCCGAAAAAATCCCCCTTCCCTCCTCAGCCTCTGGTGTCATCTCATACCGGAAAGCAGGGTCTGAAATCCCACGTTCAGAGATTTTTTTTTATTCAGGAGTAAGTTTGATCCGTGTTTTGTCACTAACGCTGTGCGGTGAATGATGGCTGGAGGCATGTACTCTATGGTCAAAGAGTCTGGGCTCGAATCCTAGATTCCACGGAGCTCCAGGAGTTGGGCTCAAATCCTAAATTCCACGGAGCTCCAGGAGTTGGGCCGGCTAGGTAATCACTCTGTCCCTCAGTGTTGTCACTGGCAAAACAGGGCAAACGTCGGTACCTTCCTCATAGGGTTGTGGCAAGAGAGAATTGAATAAGGTGACGCGTCACATTTCCAAGAAATGTTCAACAGTATTTCTTTTGGTGGGAGAATTTCACAGCAAAGTGAGAGCTCGGGGCAGATGAGAAAAGGCCCCAGGATGGACGTTGACAGAACGTAGCTGACACAAGCCTCACCTTCTAGATGCACCCTGTTGAGATTCACACATTTTTGGATAAAGCAGGAAGACGGTTTCCTCTACTTGGCGAACGAATCCTTCCCATCCCCAATTCCCTTCTATAATTGACCTCTCAACACTTTCTGTTGCTCTTTATGGAACAATTAGAAACAATGGGCTTGGTTTTCCTCTTTCAGAGGGGTGTATCTCAATTATGGTCACAGAGAACCCCACTCTGCCCATTCCCCCTGGGTCTATATCTGGGTGACCCCCAAACCATGGGAGGAACCTTCAATGACGGGCGAGTTATTTGCAAAGCTGTAGATTTTATTTACTTATTTACTTTTCTGGTTTCTTAGCCCTAACGTGACATTCTTCTCCCTGTTTTTAAAAGTCCTCGTCGGGCTCTGGGCTGATGGCTCAGAGCCTGGAGCCTGCTTCCGATTCTGTGTCTCCCTCTCTCTCTGCCCCTCCCCCATTCATGCTCTGTCTCTCTCTGTCTCAAAAATAAATAAACGTTAAAAAAAATTTTAAATAAAAAAATAAAAGTCCTACGGTAAATCTCCTGTCCCTGGGAGGACAATACGCCCTCTGAGTCACACTACCTTGCGCATACCCAGGTAAAAATGTGTTTTCTCTCTGGGCACAGGGAGCTTCCCATTTGAAAAAGATCCTGATGAGATTAATGTGAGTGGGATCTTACTCTTCTTTCCATAACCCACTATCTGGTGTTTAAAAAAAACAACAACAACGACATTTTAGGTTGATGCAAAGCCTCTAGTTCCGCTTTTCTGGGGAAGGGAAAGGCCAGTTCTCAAGACTTCCTCCTCATCGTATTGGGATCAGAGGCAAAGGGATGACCCATCTGTCCTCCATATGACATCTGTCCTCCATGTGACTACTTTTGATTTGGAAAGTTACAAGCCTGGTCTGAGTACTGAAGGCAAGTTGGTAGCGTATCGTGGTGATTAAAAGCACGGGTTTTAAAACCGGCAGATCTGGGTTCAAACTTCTGCTCAGCCACTCACAAGTGTCTTGTCCACACTCCATTCACAAGGTGGGAACAGAATTACGTCCCTTGTAGAAATTAAATGAGGTTAGATGTCTGGCACATGGTAAGAACCGCATAAGTGGCAGTCAATTTTATGACTGCTGCTGGTTGGCCAGTGACGTTTCCGACCACCAAATCCTGGAGGCAGAAGTGCAGGTGGGCAAGAGAGAGCCTGTGAGCAGCCACGCCCCCAGGTAGAGCCTTCCTGCCAGGATGCATCAGGGAGGACCATCCCAGACAGGCTCCGTGGCCTTGAATGTTTAATGCAGTCCAAATCTCTCGCTTTTCCGCAGTCTCAGCCTTGTTAATCCTGGAGCTGCTGAGAAGCTGCTGGGATCTCGACAGACACCAGGAACTACTTTGAATTACTCTCTCGGCAGCTTGGCCCAGATTCAGAAATTCACGAAGCAAGGAGAGCATTTCCTCGTTTATCTACTGGAACCATTTGGGTTGAGGCTCTTACAGCGGGGATGTGTGTGCCCGAGGTGGCCGGACATCCGCATGCCTTTTACATGCCACCACCAGCGAGCAAAATCAGGATGCCTGGTCGTTGTAAATGTGACCCAACAACGTAACATTTTACAAAGATGTGCATTTTTACCCAAATGGATTTTGAAAAATAGAGTCGTGTACTTTTCCCCCCTGTGAAGACAACGGCTACGCCGTGGGTTTCCTTCTTTTCTTGTTAGGGTCACAGGAGCAACAATGGCTTGGGAGTTAGGAGGCAGTTGTCCCCTCACGCACGGAAGGTGAAGGGCGAGTGAAGAGAGACGGGGGCGCGTAGCTCTCCACGTGGACAGGGGCACTGTCGATTCACAGGTGCGAGTGGGATACGGGCAGGAGTGCCGTGGAGTCAAGGAGGGAGGCGCTGAGCCTCGCTGCAGCCCTTCAGCCAGCCTCTCTGCCCTCCCCCCCCTACCCTGCTGAGGCTGGGCTCTAGGGGGAGAAGGCACCTCAGTCTGGATCGGGAGAAGCAGGGTGAAGCTGGACAGGGCCCGCAGAGAGGGAAAGCGTCCTTTCTCTGGTCCCTGAATGAGCACATTCATTCATTGTCCCAGGCTTCTATCTCGAATTCCTCTGCTTTGCTTCTCTGTGGGATAACTTTCTGCACCTCTGCGTGAGATACAAAAACAGGGGTGGGTCTCAGATACTTGAAATTCTTTTCTATTCGCCACTGCTTTTGCTCTCCTCCATTTGAACAAAAGGGTGTAGAGTTTGGATGAAAACCAACAGGGTTATAAAGCCTTTTATCTTTGGATAAGACTTTCCACGGCTGCTTTCTGCGTCCTGTGAGACCAGGGTTGCCTCACGAGTAAGTGGAAAGCGCTCATCAACCCCAACAAATATTTCCCCGGGTTCCCCTTCCCTGTGGAGCCGCACCGGGTTCTACGGTGAAAACAGCATAAATCCTTGCTTGCCCTGCAACTTTTTCCTCCGCCAAAGCAGAAGGAGTTGTGAGTTTCGGAAGGAAGGGGACGAGATTCAAAGAGGAAGGATGAAACATGATGGAAGGAAGGGCTTTCTCTCTCCCTCTCTCTCCCTCTAGGGAACATGTCCTGGCACTCTGCCGGCAACAGGGCCCTCCCTCGCTTCCTCTGGCTGCAGCCGTGGCGCGTGAATCTGTGCTGAGTAGGCCCGCGTCCTCCTGGCCAGCCCTCAGCGCTCGCTGCGTCTCATGTCACCTGCAGCCCCAGATGTTTGGCCTAAGGGCATGATGCCGGGGTACCTCGCGCAGCCATATTGCCTGGAGTCTCAGCCTTGCTTCCACCGTTTGCTAACTGTGTGACCTTGGGCAAGTCACTTAACCTCTCTGTGCCACAGCTTTGCCATCTGTAAAACACAGGGTACAGCAGCACCACCTCCCGGGGTTGTGGAGAGGATCCAGTGAGGTAATACTTGTGAAATGCTCAGAAGGACTTCTAGCACTTGCTAAGTGCTCCATGAATGCTAATTAGTATTCTCTAAGCCCAAAGTAGCACAGAGAAGACAGGGCTTACTCTGGCCCTTGGCATTACCGAAACTGAGTTTGCTCCAGACATGGCCCCTGAGGCTGGGCCTCCACTGTTTTTTTTAACAAAATATTTATTTTTGGGAGACAGGGAGAGCACAAGTGGGGGAGGAGCAGGAAGAGAGAGCCACAGAATCCAAAGCAGGCTTCAGGGTCCGAGCTGTCAGCACAGAGCCTAACACGGGGCTCGAACTCACGAACCGTGAGGTCGTGACCTGAGCTGAAGTCGGATGCTCAACCGACTGAGCCACCCAGGCATCCCTCCACACTATTTAACTTCTGAGGAAGGAACTGATTAAAAAAACCCAGTCCAGAGTGTTTGCCTCAGTATCAACCTCTCAAAGGTTAATAATGTCTTAGCAAAATCTTTGACTTTTTCAAAAGATTTCCTCTTCCTTTCTTTTAGGAACAAAAGGAAAACATATCTGTGGTAAAAAAAAAAAAAAAAATCCATATAATTCTAAAGTATAGGAAACGAAAACCAAAAGCATTTCTCCATAAAACCCGTTTTCCAAAGACTGTTAGTAATTATCGGCTTTGGACAGAAATAAATAAAGTGAAATGAAATGAAATAAAATGGGTAATAACGATTGTTCCTATTCCAAGATCCAGATTCTTTTAGTTTCGCTGTCTCTTCATGCAGAATGAATTATTCAGTAGTTCTGTGACTAACATTGCCCATTCGAACCATACTAATTCAGTGAAGTTTTCTGTTTTAGTTCGAAGTGACTCAGTTTGCCTTGTTCCTCTTGCCCTGGTAAGATTCATTCTCAACTAGTGCTGTGCTTTGCTAACCCCCCTTTCCTAGGCCAGGTGGGATTATCACTTATTCAGGCACTAAATATTTATTTCTAGACTCAAAAAAGTCTCTTAGTATCTAAATGTTTTTAGACATTAAAGGAGAACATTTGATCTCAGTGACTTGCTCACTGTGTCATTTCCTGGGAAGCACATATAGTACTTGGCTGGTGTTCCTGTGTTTTCTCTGCATATAAAATGGGTACAACGTATTAGTTTGTCGGACGGTCCTGATAAGGGCTTCCGTGTGAAATACGTCCATTTGAAAGTAGTTACTGCATTGCTGAAAATTGTTCACTTGCACTTCATCGAAATGAAAAACTTCTCTTTTTAATTTTTTAACGTTTCTTCATTTTTGAGAGACAGAGGACAGAGCGTGAGCAGGGGAGGGGCAGAGAGAGAGGGAGACACAGCATCCCAAGCAGGCTCCGGGCTCTGAGCTGTCGGCACAGAGCCGGACGCGGGGCTCGAACTCACGAACCCTGAGATCATGACCTGAACTGAGAACCGACTGAGCTACCCGGGTGCCCCTAAAACTTGTGCTTTTTGAGAGACTCTGTTAAGAGAAGGAAAAGACGTGCTACAGATTAAGAGAGAGAGAGAGGTAAAAAGGAACAGACTATGGGTCCTTACCTAAAACAACATGGATTCATCTCGAAATAATTATGCTGAGTGACGGAAGCCACATCAAAACACGGTATGTTTTATCGTGTTTATGCGGAACTCTAGAAAACACAAATAATCGATAGCCGTAGAAAACAGATCAATGATCCCTGGGGGAGGGGGTCAAAGAGAGGCAGGAGGAATGCATTACAAGGGGCACATGGAAAGTGTTGAGGAGGAAGGAAATGTTCATTCTCTCGATCACAGTAATGTTCGCATGGGCGCGTGTGTATGTCAAACTTGTCAAATTGTACATCTCGAATATGCGTGGCTTATCGTACATCAGTTAGTCGATTATACTTCAGTAAAGTGGTTTGAAAGGATGATGTGGTTCTGGAAATACAGCTTCGCAGTTCCACCGTACTGTTCCTTCTTGGGGTCTGGGGACCTCGTGAAATTTCTCCCAAATTTTTCTGCTTGGAGGCCAGATTGTCAGGAACGCTAAAATACGCATATAAGCTTTGGAAGCCGACTGACTTGGGTTCTCATTGCAGCAAAGACAGCTAGCTGTTCCCCAACACCCATTCCCCCCCTTGTTCCTTAATATTAGAATCCCCGAGTCTTAGCTGAGCACATGGCTGTCTGGAACAGATATATTTTGCTGACCCTTTTTGCAGGCAGGTGTGGCCATGATTAAGTTCTAGCCAATGGAATACAAGCAGAAACATTATGTGTGACTTTGGAGAAGTGTCTTTAAAGGGTGGGACACACACTTCTCTGGCCTTCCCCCTTTCTGCTGGCTGGAATGAGGATGTGAAGGCTGGAGTGTGAGCGGCCCTCACGGACCCTGAGGAAAAAAACACATGGGAACAAAAATGGGTGACCACATGGACAGAGTCCCACATCTTGACACCTTGGAGCACCACAGCAGCCCTGCATTATTTATTTCTGGCCTATTAATACAGGAAAGAGAAAAAAGAAATCCACTGGTACACATTTTGTTTAAGTCTCCCTGTTTTCTAACGCGTACAGCTGGGCCTAATCCTACATACTGGACAGATTACTTACAATTTTCTAACGTATAAAACTTGAATGCTTTTATAATAGTCTCCGTCTTTAAGAGTTATTGTAAGAGAGAGAATAGGTTTAAAGCACCTGACCTTTCACAAACGCTCAATCAAATACAAGCTTCAGTTACTGTTATTACTTACATGAACTCACCCGTGATTTAGGAAATGAAATCCGCCCTAAGGTCTTAGCTCAGACACTGATTGGCAGTAACAGGTGTCTGGGCATCCCCTGGGTCCTAGCACCCTATGGGAGTCGCACTGGTAGTGTGCATACACATCCCACGGCAGCGGTGGACGTTGGCACTGGGGACTGGGGGTGGGGACCCCCGCAGCCGCTCTGCCAGCCAATCCCATCAACTCAACGAGCACAACTCCAAGTGCAGTGAATGTGGTCAGTGTGCTCCCCTCCCCACCCCCCCGAAAACGCTCTCGTGCACAGCACACGGGATGCCACCCATCCTCTCTGCTGTGAACAATTCCATGCTGGGAGGGACCTTCACTTTTCCCAGTTGAAAGTGGCACACTGACTGAAATCCACAAGGAAATTGCACTCTGGGGACCGTTATCATTCCCTCTGTATCTTCTGCAGGGACCTCCAGCCTGGGGACGCGCCCGTCTTTGTTTCAGTAAACTTGGCTGTGCTGGTTTAAGAGGAAAGAAGGCAAACTTTGCTGGGAGCAAAGGGGTCAGTCACTGCTTGCAATTCAAAAGCTTGCTCTCTCCCAACATTGCCAGCAAATGACCAACACAGCTGTTGGAGGTAACCTGGGTCGTGAAAGGCAAGAGGTAGAGCGAAGTGATGGAAAAAACAACAACAACAACAAACAAGCCAAGAAAACCAACAACAAAAACCCACTAAAATGAAAGAGAAGGCTGTAAGTGAGCAGAATCACTTGACAATAACAAGTTGCTGACTGGCCCCAAATCTCTCAGCAGGAGCACATTGTCCCAGGAAATCCAACCAGACTGGATGATAAGCCTGAGAATGTAGGCAGTCACTCAGGACAGCCAAGCCGGCCCTTGTACCTCCACTTCTTCATCGCATGAGGTGACCAGATGACTCTGTATCCCGTCCACCCCCGCCTCTGCCATGCACACTTCCCATTCCAGATGAGTTAGGAATAAGAAGTAGGGAATTCTGGGACCAGCGGCTGGTCAACGTGGATCCTATACCCGAATGTTTACAGCAGCGCCGTCTACAGTAGTCAAAGTACAGCGAGAGCCCAAATGTCCATCGAGTGACGAATGGATAAAGAAGATGTGGTTTGTATATACAAGGGACTGTTACTTAGTGGTCAAAAAGAATGAAATCATGCCATTTGCAACAATGTGCTTTGAACTAGAATTTACGCTAAGAGAAATGAGTCAGAGAAAGACAAATATCATATGATTTCACTCCTATGTGGAATTTAAGAAACAAAACAGATGAACATAGGGAAAGGGAAGGAGAAATCAGATAAAAACAGAGAGGGAGGCAAACCATAAGAGACTCTTAAATGCAGAGAACTGAGGGTTGCTGGAGGGGACGTGGGTGGGGGGATGGGTTTAATGGGTGATGGGCACTAAGGCGGGCGCTCTTTGGAAGGAGTGCTGGGTGTTCTATGTAAGTGATGAATCACTAGGTTCTACTCCTGAAACCATTATTACGCTATGTGTTAATTAACTTGGATTTAAATAAAATTTCAAAAAAAGTTGTAATCTAAAAAAAAAAAAAACCCACACAAATCCTATAAACATCCATAGGTCCCGGATAAAGCGATGTCTGGGCTGACGCAGAGGGTAACTGCAGATAACTGTCTGCAAACTAGTCTTGCTCATAGTGGGAAGTCACCCTGGGAAACTTCTATTGTATTTTGCATCGTTTGCAATGGTAGTTCATGGAATCACCTACAGAGCCCACACTCGGGGGCTGCAGAGAGGCTGGAATAATGTACTAAAAACAGGGCAACATACATCAGCCACAGATTATGAAGTCCTGCATTCAAGTTCCAGATATCAAGCGTGGACAGAGGCTGGAAAAAGTCTTAATAGTTCAACGTGATAAAGATGACGGGAAACCCAGTCCAAACAAACCCTCTTCTACAGGATTCTCTTTCAGGAGGTTCACACGGTGCGTTGCATAATTCATGTTTTGCAAGGACTTATTACATACTGGGCATCGTGGTGAGACCTTCCTGTATATTTGCTCTTTAGCCCTCCTGACGACCCTGTGTAGCCAGTGCTGTTTTACTGTCCCGGTCTGCGGATGGAGACACTGACGCACAGAGTGGTTAAGTAACCTGCCCAAAGTCGCACAGCTGTCAGAACTGTGACCTGAGCCGGTGCCCATGTTCTTCATCACTACGTCGTAGCGCCTCTTGGCGGACTCATCAGTGAAGAAACGGGTTGAACTTTCAATTAGAATCTCACATACCTGCTTGAGCACCGAACGCTTTTTTTTAAGGCACCCTGATTATGCCTGGTAGACCAGTGTTTCGTGACACAACCATTTGGGAAATAGTGCTAAGGTCAGTTGACCCCAGTGAAGGCCAACAATATGTTACAGCTGCCAGAAAACTGAAATAACGCTGTGTGGCAATAAAAGTATTCTGCTCGTGAGATGCATCTGTCCTACTGTGTGCTCTGTGCTTGTCTGACCTCATCTGGACCACTCTGCTCAGCAGTGGGCATCGCGTTTTATCATCAACCCAAGATGGCCAAGAGTCTGAACAGCACTGTCCTATGAGGACCAGTGGATACTGCTAGGTGTGTGCGGTCTGGAAGGGAGGAGGGACGATTAATTTCTTTAGCCGTGCGAAGACTTCTTTGAGTTCGTTCATAGCACGGAAGCAGGATCAGCGGATAAAAGCCACAAAGAACCAACTTTCCACCCAGAATACAGGAGAATTTTCTAGACTAGGATGAGCCTTAAGTGTTGAATACCTGACTCTCCGGGATGGCTGAGCAGGAGGCAGGCTGCGGGCCCGGCCAGGGTAGCAGTGGTGGAGACACTGACGTCAGAGGACCAGGTCCTACCCTGCTCCTCACCAGCTATGGGACTGGCCTGCCAGCTGGCCTCAGCGCCCTCAGCGGGCCAACAGATGCGTGACGCGGAGTGCATGGCATCCTGTCAGCTGAGGCCAGGGTAGAAAGAGGTTTAATGGCAAAGCGACTAACGGGTGGTGTCGTGTGGGAGATCACCTCGGCACAGAGGAAAGTTCCCAGGATAGACGGGACAAATGATCCCACGGGTCACGGAGCAGAGAGGCTCACAGGCCGAGTTTAGAAGCGCAAATCACAAATTGGATTGAATCGTGTAGAGAGCACAACGAGACGCACGGGGAACAAGATGGAGTACATTGAAATGCTCATGGAGGGTCACAGGCACAGTCTAGTTACGGTCTCGGGGTGTGCAATGTTCACGACGTAAGGACTGGAACCAAACGACTTTGTCCCCAGGCGCAGATCCCGTGGTCACCGGGGGTAGGCACAGCACGAACCTTCCAGGGAGAATCAGAAGGCCACTGGACGTTTGTCACTGGCCTCCCTATTCACAGTACCTGACCCATACCGATCATGTTGAGTAATAAATATAATAAAATAACCAGGCCTAAACTGTCTTGTCATCAACAGATGGCTCCTGTCTTCCTCCTCACGCTCGTCTAAAGCCCCTTGCTACAAACCACAGCTCTGAAGTTGAATGTTTTTGAAGAACCATCAAAGACTCAATAACAGATTGTACCTAACGCCCGTCAGGTTCTACCTGAGGGCTGGGTCAGGATTTTCAGGACTCTTTCCATCCAGAGGCAGGCCCCAAAGAGCAGAGCTTAACCAACAAAACAAGAACGAATTAGCTGGGACTGAAAGAACAGATTTGATCGTGGTTCATGTTGCCTTGTGAATTGCCTCTTAATCTCACTTTATCTCTCTGTTGAACACTGAACACACTTTCAATCGGTATCTTGTTTCAAATTTCCCCTCAGATTTCAAAAACTTATTTTATAAAAACTCTTCTGGTACATTTTCCGAAAAACCTCAAAGAACAGTGATTTTGCAGAAAAGATGTTGTCTATTGATTAGTCATACTAGTCAGAATCACATGTAAATACTCTGCAGGGGTGCCTGGGTGGCTCCGTCGGTTAAGCATCCGACTTCGGCTCAGGTCATGATCTCGCATGGTCCGTAAGTTCGAGCGGCAGGTTGGGCTCTGTGCTGACAGCTCGGAGCCTGGAGCCTGCTTCGGATTCTGTGTCTCCCTCTCTCTCTGCCCCTCCCCTGCTTGTACTCTCACTCTCTCTCTCTCAAAAATAAACATTAACAAAATTAAAAATAAATAAATATTCTGCAATTGTACTTACTAAGTTTCTTTTTGTTGTGATGCAGCTATTTGCATAGGGTTCATTACTCAATATCTCTTATTGTATCGGTGTAAATAAAACAGGCCAAGTGCAGCATCAGAAATAAAGTGTTCAGTCCCGCAGTCCTGGTTTTTGGACATTTTCTCACAGTGAGAGGGCTGGCTTATGTAAAAGTAAATGATGCATACAGTTATATTGTGACATGTTTCTAGACTATGTTTCAGTGCACTCAAAAGATAAAAGTCTTAGCTCCTGGACCTGTCAGAAGACAAGAAGCTAATCAGCTGCAGTAGATAGATATTGGAAAAACATCACAAACAGCGCTTCTGATGAGGATGCACAAAAGAGAAGTCAAGACCAAAATAGGAGCGTGGACGTTGCAAGGACAGTAGAGCAGGTGGCAAAGCGATGCGACCTGGATGCCTGGAGCTTTGGGTGGCCTCATGGTCTAGGGAAGCTGACGCAAGTCACAGCCCTGGCTGGGGCTTCAGAAAAGGCTGGGCTGAGCGGGCTCACGTTCACACGGGTGCGTTGTTTGCTGTTTCCATATTGTTTACTATGATAATGATGGTTTATAGTTTTACCTTCTCTGTCTGGCGTGTCAGAGGGAGAGAACTGAGTATTCTGGGGGTGACGGGTAGTGCGTAATTGTTGCATTGTTGAGAACATTGTCATTCCGGAGAAAGAAAACACCATATGGGACGGATGAAACTCGTAACACGTGCTAAGTGAACCTAAGCAGTCGGGAAGCAGAGCACGTGTATGTTACACGTAGACAGAAAAGAATGAACACACCACCCTAGTGTTCACGAAATACTATACGCGAGACATTATGAAATGCTAACTGTACAAGAGAACCCAAGTACTCAGGATATACAAACTATGCAGGAACCCTCCGTGTCCAGAAGGCCTTAATTTGGCCAACCCCTCGTGGGTTGGTATCTATCACCCCTCGTGGCCTATCACATTCTCTCTCCAAGAAATAGAAATAAAGTCCATGGTTGTTCAATAGGCTGATAGGCTAATCAACGAGCTACAGCTGTGGCCGGGCATACTTGTCCTTATGCCTCTATCTGTCGGAAAAGTACGTATCATCACATCTGGGAAACTTCTGCCCGTGGACCGCCCTGTGCAAGGCTCAGTTGCCGTTGTGACCAATCAGAGCATCAGTGGTGAAGGCTAATGTGGCAGAAACAGAGAGAAAGACAGGACAGGGGAGTTTTAAACTTTAGGATTCAAGTGCTATGGTTCTTTTACCCCATCCGCACCTTGTTTTGTGTTAGCTTATGAGATCGCTTCCCACTTGCTTCTTGCATTCTATTTTATTCTATTTTATTCTATTTTATTCTATTTTATTTTATTTTATTTTATCTTATTTAAGAGAGAGAACACACAAGCAGGAGACAGGGGTAAAGGGGGGAGGGGGGGAGAGAGGGAGAGAGGGAGAGGGAGAGAGAGGGAGAGGGAGGGGGGGGGGGGGAGAGAGAGAGAGAGAGAGAGAGAGAGAGAGAGAGAGAGAGAATCTTAAGCAGGCTCCATGCTAAGTGTGGAACCTGACGTGGGGCTTGATCCCACAACACTGGGACCATGACCTGAGCCAAAATCAAGAGTCAGATGCTCAACTGGCTGATCCACCCAGGCACCCCATGCTCTGTATTTTAAATTGACTTGATAGCCTATGTGATATAAGCATTTTAATTTAATCTGTGGGCCTTTGTATTGTGTGACCTCTGGGACGGTTGCCTGGTCGTGCACTAGGAGGTATATATTGCACCAAGGTGATTTCCTACCAGATAGATGAGATCCAGGATTCTGGAAACCTTGGCCAGCTAACTGTTATGATCAAGTCCCCTGTTACGCTCCCAAGGGAAATCTATATACATGTTTAAGGGCCATCCACGGAATCCCGCCTGTGAATTTGGGCCCATGAAATTCACCATGAGGTCTTACTATGGGCTCCTGGTGTGCTGGGCCATTTGGAGCCATGAGAGGTCCTTCTGCTCAGGCTGGGTGTCCATCCAAACTGACTAAGTGTCCTCCTTATCCCCCAGGCCCATAACCAAAGTTCAGCTCAAAGGGTCAAGGAAAAAAAAATAGCGTCCTGGAGACGGCAGGTCAAAGGGTGGGAGCGTAATCTGCTCGCTCCAGGCTGCCCCACGGAAGCCGTGACCCTCTTCCTGTGCCTGATTTCTGGGATAAGAGAGGATTCCATAGACAGAGTTCACCATATGGGCTGAGTCCTTTTTGTATCTACCATAACTATTCGAAAGTTCAAGGCCATGGGGGGCAAGACTGGGAGCCTAGCACTCCACCTGGTGGTCAGAGTGGTGTACTAATGCCACAGCAGGTTTTTGCAAAGAATCTGTGATAATTTTTTGTTTTCTCAAGGACTCTGCGAACGGTCACGAGATCGGATGCTTTACAAGGGGACGCTCCTTTGGAGGCCGGAAGGCCCTGGGTGACTTTTAAAGTCCATTCGAAATATTAGGTCTTAAGAAGCTTTCATACTTTGTCTTGTCACACAAAAGACAGGTTACAGGTTGTTCTCGCTTTGCGCGGTTCTGATTCACAGTGACTTCAGTTTTCATGATCTAGTTAAGAAACACCAGTCCCTCAACACCCGGTTGCTGGGGTATGTTAACTGTAAGTGATCGTGTTAAGTACAAACAAACTTCATTTCTAGCTCCACCCACAAATCACTTACGAAAATGACCGATGTGCATTTAGGATCAGTGACCAGTGATGTCAGACCACCGGAGCACAGACAGCAAAGCGTGTGGCTTTGTGGCCTTCTTTATCTCCTGGTGACAAACCACGCGACGTGTTACAAAAATGGGCCACTGAAAGAGAGAACTGGTCCGCAAAGATGAAAATGCAGGGAAGAAACAGAAAGCGGTTAGAGGGAATGTGGCATCCAGCTGAGCGCAGGGTGAGTTACAGAAGTCCTAACTGCCCGTGGGGGTGACGGTCTAACTAAGGGAGCCGTAGCCAGAGGAACTACACGAAGGCAGACTCACTGACCTGTCAAAACTTCCCGTTACAAAACCTCTCGGATACGTTTCACGATGCGGAAGGCACAAAGGATAAAATTTTGGAAGCTGACCCACCCTTAGAAAGGATCATGACACTTCGCCAGGTCGTAGAAAAGATGGGGGCGCCTGGGTGGCTCAGTCGATTAAGCGGCCGACTTCGGCTCAGGACACGATCTCACGGTTCGTGGGTTCAAGCCCCGCGTCGGGCTCAGCTTCGGATTCTGTGTCTCCTTCTCTCTCTCTGCCCCTCCCCCGCTTGCGCTCTGTCTCTCTCTCTCAAAAATAAACATTAAAAAAGTTAAAAAGAAAAGATGCTTACTGCACGTGGTCAATTATGATGGTCGGCACAGTTTAAACTACTTCTGAGAAGTTTTTACAAAGAAATCAAACACTTTCCTCCTCGACGTTTCGGATGTTTAAACTCCAGTGTACTGAATAAACATTAGTGTTACATTTCCCGCCACTTCCTTGTATATAACTGGCGCTGGAAGAGTTTTTCATGTTTTGATAAACATTTTTAAAGTTTATGGAACAATCATCGTTTTCCTATTGATCATGACAACCACGTTGCACGGTTTCCGCTCGCTGGGTCGTTTCCAGGGTCCTGGACAACCATGCAAAGTGCTCCTTGTCTGCAATCTTTAAAGCAGGATTGCAAACTCAAATACCCACCTTCAGGAGCCGGGAAAGGAAGGTAAATGAGAGAAGCAGGAAGATAGAAGGTGATATATGGCAATGAACTCCTTGGCTTTCGTGGATAAAGGTGGAAACCGTGCCCTTTCTGGAAAGGAAGCTTTATCCTGGCTAACAAGGCCAGCCTCTACCCGCTGCCGGGAGAAATGCCGGCCAAGGTGGGCAGATCTTCTAATTCCTCAGGAGATGCCTGAGATCTGGATTTATGCACGCAATGTCACAATTTCAGAAGAAGGACAGTTTGGACGGGGGAGAAGTCAGATGATTAAGAAGCAATAATGCTCCTGCTCACTTCCTCACACAGTAAAGCTGAGCTTCCCACCGTTGCGTCCCTGGAAGACAGGGGGCTGTTTGAACGCACACAGGTTGGGCAGGGCGCCCAAAATGGGGGAGGCAATGAAGCACATGTTTGTTGTTATCACATTAGCGAGAAGGCAGGACTCTCAAAGATAGAAGTAGGGAAGTTTAAAGGATAGAAGTAGGGAAGTTTTGCTGGGTGGGAATTGAAGGCACAGAGTATACCCGGCTGTTGCTGGGGTGATGGGAGGGCTGCAGGCACCAGGGCCCTGCAGGTGCCCACAGACTTGGCAAACTACTACTCAAACTGGTTAATGGGACTAGAAGTTGTCAGATTGATTTCTGTAACAATTCTTAGATATTGGAGGGAGATGAACCATCTGGAATTTCTATTTAGACAAGTAACAGCAACTTTAGCTTGTACAAATGAGGACGACGCATTGGAAGAAATCCTAGCAGCCACTTAGTCAGTACCTCAACCAAAGCAAGAATTTCCCTGCAAAACTCCTGGCCTGAGACCAGCCAGCTCCTGCCCACACCACTTTCAGGGACTTGCTTCATCTGTAGTAATCCGACTGGCGTCCTCTCTCACACGCTTCTGACATGCAGGAACAAGACAGATGCTCAGCCAAGGGCATGACCACCATCTTGCTCAATGAGAAGAGAAAGTTTGCAAATATGGAGGGTTTGACGTTAATGTGGCACAGTGGCAAAAAGGGGATCTGGAGGGCAGATGTGATCAGAACATATCACTGTTTTCAGTTTGAAGAGAATAAACCAGCTGGTAAGGAATCCTTCACGAGTTTTGAGAGCTAAACCCAGCTTATGGTGAAGGTGGCCACGAACCAAGAAAGCCACTGTTCTTCTGGAGTAATTTTCTTTGTGTCTTTGATGCTAAAAGACATTGCTTCCTTTAGAAATTACATGAACAGTATTACAGAACATTTAGGAAAAACATGCGTAATCCTATACACGAATATACTTTTTCTCTTGCATCTTTCTTTTTGGCCAACCCTTGCTTGAATGCACACATAGTTTCACACAGTTGTCATCAAAGGGTTCACATCATTTGATTTTGAGGACGACTGTCACTTTCCCCCTAAATGCCCATTTCCCCCTTCTTTCTTGTTAATAGAACTCTTATCTTGCCTCCTGTGTGGCAGTGTGCTCAGTCCCAGATGGTGGTAAACCAGTTGTGGCCATCCCGTTCCCCATTTTCCCCTACAGCATCACAGAGGGGGTGATCTGTGAGCCGGTTTTGGCCGAAAAGACATAAGGAATGCCTGCTATGGGGTGCTTCTGGGAACATTCTCATTTTCCTCATTAAAGGGAATTCTCTTATCCCTTCTTCCTGTATTGATCATAGACATGATGGCTGGAACTTTGGCAGCCATCTTATCACTAAGAGGAAAGCTCTGGAGACTCACAGAGATGTTGGCCTTGAACCAACGATAAAACTGGATTTCTTGATTTCTAAGAAAAGTGAATGCTATTTGAGCCATTGTGTTAAGCTCGTCTGTTACTTGCAGCTGAATATAATCCTCATTGATCAAAGCATTCTGTGTATACTTAATTTCTTAATTATTCTCTGTCACAGGTCACCATGTTCAGTTTAGTTGATATGTCGTAATTTAAGCTATTTTATTACTGAGGATTTAGGTTGTTCTTAGTCATTTGATATTATAGCTAATGCTTCAACAAGCACCTTTTGTGCATTTAGCCTTGATTTTTTTTTATCAGTACTGTGTTAAAGGCTGTGAATATCTTGATGGCTCTTAAATTGTTTTGCAAAACTGCTTTTCTGAAGGATTATATAAATGTACCATGCCTCCAACAGTATATGAATACATTCATTTCACCACAATTTCGTCAGCAGTGAGGACTACCATTATTCTTTGGCCTGCTTTGTATAGATAAGATGCTACTCCAAGCTTGCTGTAGTTAATGTCTCAGTTTTAATAGGAAGAGATTAGTGATTTGTGTGGGAGGCCTGGGAACTAGGCCAGAGCTGTCTGTGCATATGCAGGGTGTTTGCTCCCCTCTGTGCATCACCTTCTGTTTATTAGGAGGGTCTGTGCTGAATAGCAGGACCCCAGGCTTAGTAGGCCTCTCGACTCTGCTGTGGGTCTGCCCTGTAAAGGGGATGCCTGTGAGTCCACAGAGACCTTCCCTGATGTTGACTGTGGCTGCGGAGGAGACCGGAGGCCTCAGGAACAGTCTGCTGAGGAGGGAATGAATTCTCTGAGTGGGTCCCTGAGGAAAGAGGAGAACGGTCCCCCCGAGAGCCCATCTGGAGTGACGGCATTGGGGTGGGCGGGGAGTAGGCAGGTGGCCATGGGGGGCGGGGCTTGAGCCAGCCTGGCCCGGTCCAGGGAACCACCAGTCCCGAAGGGCCAATTTGGCCCTTTGTCAAGCTCATCATCCACTAGACTCTGCACTAAGCAAGCCTGGGGCCGAGAGTCCGGGAGCTACGATATTGCAAAACCCAGGGGCTCTGGCCACATGTAGCACGACACCCAAGGCTCCCCTGCTCAGTCCGCTCGTGGACCGTGTGATGAGGTCGTGCGTGATCATGGTGAGCTAACCTCACCTCACATCTTGGCCTAAAAACCATCACTGGCTCCCTCTTGCCTGTACAGCCCAAACCCCAGAGTGCAAGGTCTTTTGTGAACTGGCCGCACTGACTCCCCAGCTCTGCGCTACTCTCCTCTCTTTGCCACCAATGTATCTGCTTCCTTTAATACCAGATGGCCCAACCGTGCCCATATGCCTGACATTTTCAAACAGCACCGTTCACTTTCCACACCCAGCTCAGAAGTTGCCTTCTCTGGGAACCCTTGCCCCAACTCCCCCAGGGCCCCCCCTGGGGAGAGCAAACCACTTCTTTCCTTGTGATACTTCCCCGGTGCGACCCTGACACTTTGCCTGTCCTTCTGCTCCAGCCCTATCGTCTTGTACACTGGGGATGTCTGCATGCACTGGGTGGTCCCTGCAAGGCAGAGCCCTCAAACTTCTTTAACTTTCTGTTCTTAGCCCATCGCATAATACACAACTCACACGTACCATCCAATGAATGTTTGCTACGTGAGGGATGTCTCACGGGCCTAACTCGTCTCCGGATGGAAGGCTTTCTTCAGCTGCAACCATACACATGGTCAAGAGGCTACACATGTCTCTTCCCATTCCCGTACTGTCAATTGCTGGGTCCCCAGCAAGGTGGGATGCCAGTGGTTCTCGACCCTGGCTACACCCGGATTGACTTTCGGAGCTTATCGACATCACTCATCATCAGGGAAATGCAAGTCAAAACCAGGAAATGCAAGTCAAAACCATGATGAGCTATCACCTCACACCTGCCAGAGTGGCTAAAATTAACAACTCAGGAAACAACAGATGTTGGCGACGATGTGGAGAAAGGGGAACTCTTTTGCACTGCTGGTGGGAACGCAAACTGGTGCAGCCACTCTGGGAAACGGTGTGGGGGTTCCTCGAAAAATTAAAAATAGAACTACCCTATGACCCAGCAATTGCACTACTAGGCACTTAACCAAGGGATACAGGTGTGCTGTTTTGAAGGGGCACATGTACCCCAATATTTATAGCAGCACTATTGACAATAGCTAAAGTATGGAAAGAGCCTAAATGTCCACCAACTGATGAATGGATAAAGAAAATGTGGCTTATATACACAATGGAACACTACTCAGTGATGAAAAAGAATGAAATCTTGTCATTTGCAACAGCGTGGATACAACTGGAGGGCATTATGCTAAACAAAATAAGTCAGCCAGAGAAAGATAAATATCATATGACTTCACGCATATGTGGAATTTAAAATACAAAACATGATCGTAGGGGAAGGGAAGGAAAAATAAGATAAAAATAGAGAGGGAGACAGACCATAAGAGACTCTTAAATACAGAGAACAAACTGAGGGCTGCTGGAGGGGGATGGGCTAGATGGGTGATGGGCATTAAGGAGGACACTTGCTGGGATGAACACTGGGTTCTCCTCCTGAAGCCAGACTACACTGTATGCTAACTAGTTGAATTTTAAAATGACCACCACAACAAAAAACCATGAACCAACAACTCTCGGGGCTTACAAAACTCCCACCAAGCACACCAGCACACAGAGCAGGTAAATCAGAACCTCTGCTGGTGGGACACAGGCTTGTGTGATTTCAAGACTCCCCAGGTGATTCTACTGTCCAGCTTTGAGCTGAGAACGACTCCTTTACACCATTTGAGACGTTAATTTAAAAAAGCTTTTCCAGGGGCCCCTGGGTGGCTCAGTCGGGTAAGCGTCCGACTTCAGCTCAGGTCACGATCTCACGGTTTGTGAGTTCGAGCCCCGCGTCAGGCTCTGTGCTGACAGCTCAGAGCCTGGAGCCTGTTTCAGATTCTGTGTCTCCCTCTCTCTCTGACCACCCCCCCCGTTCATGCTCTGTCTCTGTCTCAAAAATAAATAAACATTAAAAAAAAATTTTTAAAAAGCTTTTCCAGTGTGCTATGTGACCAGCATTTGGAGGCAGGGTGGGGTGTGGCGGGAGGTGGTGCCTGCTTCCCAGGGAGGGGAGCCCCAGATTCTCTATTAGACATTGCACTTGCCCGAAGAGACTGCTGTCGTCACAATTGTGGGGTCTAAGAGGGTGTCTAAATCGTATGGTGTAGATCAAGGTTTCACAACAGTGGCATTTTGGGTTAGACAATTCTTCGTGGGGGGCCCTGCAGGATATTTAGAAGCATCTCTGCCCTGTACCCTCTAGATGTCAACACCCCATCACCACCATTTATAACAACCAAAAGCTATTTCCAGAGGGGATCCGAAGGCCCCTGGGAGTAAAATCAGCCCCTGGTGAGAAATGCTGATTTTGATGTAGGTGCTGCCTTTGGCTAAGACACGTAGGGGATCCGTGTGCACAATAAAGCTTGAGAAGAAGCACCAGGCTCGAGTAGTGGTTCTCAAAGTGAGTCCCCGGGTCCCCAGCAGCATCATGTCACTTGGGAGCTTGATGGAAATCTCTATTCTGGGGACCCGTCCCAGACCTACTGCATCCCAAACTCAGTTTTAGGTCCTCCGGGTGATTTTCATGGACATTCGGTTTTCAGGGCTCCCAACACGTCTGGAGAGGAAAGAAAGAGTGGATCCTTTGGCGAAATTCTTAGGAGAGCAAAAGTATTTCAGGTGAAGGAGGTGGCAGGAGACCAAGATTTTCAGGTGGAAAGTAGCCTTAATTTCTCTCCCTTAATTTTTCTGTTATAACTTCCTCTGTTGCTTTCTTTTCATTATTTTTTTTAACGTTTATTTATTACCGAGAGACAGAGCACGAGCAGGGGAGGGGCAGAGAGAGGGGGAGACACAGAATCCGAAGCAGGCTCCAGGCTCCAAGCTGTCGGCACAGAGCCCGACGCGGGGCTCGGACTCACAAGCTGTGAGATCATGACCTGAGCCAAAGTCGGACGCTTAACCTACCGAGCCACCCAGGCACCCCTCTTTGCCCTCTTATATTTTGGATAGAAAACTATTTTCTCTGCAATTTATATTCTGTAGTATGTTCCCCACCTTGCTCCAGTAATTCTTTGGGAATCTCAACAAAACACGCGCTCACGTACACAAACACAGGAGTGTGTTTTTGAAAAGTTGTGCACAAGCGTGTGTTCACTGTTGGACATACGTACCAGTCAACACATATTTACAAATGTGTTTCTCATTTGCATGGTTTTTGTGAATCAAGTTGACGTGTTTGTATCAGCCCAGATGTTTTTACGGCAGATGGAACATCCAAGATCTATCCTGCAGCTGGAGTGAGATTTTCTACGCCAAAAAATCGCATCCTTTCACTCCCTTAAAGCCTTTTGTTGTTTTCCCACGGCCCCAAGGACAACGTCCAAAGTCCTTAGCATTTTTCAGAATACGTTGTGCTACCTGACTCCTACTTCTCTTTCTGGGTTCATCTATAGATTAAATCATGGGCAAAAAAAAAAAACAAAAAAGAAAAAATAAAACAACCCCCTCCCCTCCCGCCGATGAACAAGATAGAAACGGGCTGTCCGTGGCTATCTGATTTTATGGCCCGGTGTTATTATGTGATGAGAGCCCTCATCAGCCCAGGTTGGGCCCTGCCCCACCGTGTTATGGGCGTTGACGGCTGTGCAGCCAGACGGGGCAGGGAAGGACTTGATAGGTACTCCTGTGTTTTGACTGTAAAAGCCTGTAGTCCCTTCTTCCACTCGGTTGGACTTGGGAGGACACTTCTGGGAAAGGTATACACGGGTGACATGTTTCCTTCTGCCTCGGGCTCCAGTGCAGCCGTGCGTGGTTGTGGTTGTGACTTGGGGTGTCCCACTCTCCTGTTCCGTCCCAGAGATCCAGAGGGGGCCGAGCAGGGGAGCTGGGGGACAGCGACGCGGGTGACGGGGACGGAGATTTGGCCAGCTCCAGGGGTGCCTCCCCCCGCCCTGCCCCCCACCCCCCCGGCTCTGGCCATCCTTGGCCACGTGTGCATCCCTGTCCTTGTTGTCTGGCTCCGCTCCAGGCCTTGTACCGCTGGCTTCTGCTGCCGAGACGTCCTTGCCGCAGTCCTTCAGCCTGGCCAACTTCTGCTTCCACTTCGCTCTCGATCAGCCGTCGCTTCCTCCAGAAACTCTTTCCTGGCCCCCAAGGCTCCAGGACGCGGCCAGCTGTCCCTCCTGTCTGCGCAGCCCACGTGTGACTCATTCCCAGCTCCTCGGAGGGATGTGCCCTCTAATCTCGCCCACTCGCCTCTCTCTCCCCCCTCCTGGACTGCCCCTTGGATGCTCGTGGAGCCCCCCCTCACCCCGAGCCGAGCCCGGCACCTGGCACCAAGTCAGTGCTCGGTTAGCCCTTTACTAAATGGATAAATGAGCAAAGGAATACCTGGCTCGAACAGGAGGGGCTTGTAAGCTATGATGAACACCACACTTCTTCCCTGAAACTAAATGACAGCCGTGCCGGCCTGCACTGTGTGTAATTTAAGTGCCCCCAACGTCTGTCTCTCCGTGAGGTCTTTTCTCATCCACTCTGGGAGGTCGTCTGAGTCCCCCCGCGGGAGAGTGCATGGCAGGGCATCACCAGGGAACTGCGTGCCTGTGCTCAAATCCCCTGCTGACTTTGTATCCCCCTCCTGCTCGGCGGCCCTCCCACACCAGCGGCCAAGCCCTCGAACACCCTCACGGAAGTGCTTTCTCCAGACACAGACCCGTAAGTTAAAGACACAAAGAGCACACTTTCTAGATCTCCATCAGGCACAACTCGCCATTTCTGGGGGGGAGAACCAATAGGATATGTTCGGGGAAGGGGCAGCCGACCTCAGTTTTTTGAAATTGTTTTAGTGTTTATTTGTGTTTGAGAGAGAGACAGAGAGAGATCAGGGGAGGGGCAGAGAGAGAGGGAGACACAGAATCCGAAGTAGGCTCCAGGCTCTGAGCTGTCAGCACAGAGCCCCATGCGGGGCTCGAACTCACGCACCATGAGATCACGACCCGAGCCGAAATCAGAAGCTCAACCTACTGAGCCACCCAGGCGCCCCACGTCTTGAATAGTTGTAATAATGTCGGCAGGTACTGGTCCGTTAAAGCGCTCTCAGTATAAGATGGGCTTGCAGTCACCAGTATCTCCTCATCCGTTCAGGGAGCTCTCAGAGAATGCAAGCTTTTTGATTTCCTGCACTTCTCCGTAGGAAACACAACACATATTTCACGCTTTCCCCTTACAAGTACCGGAAGAAACTGCCGAAGCAACAGCACCCTTTAAAGAGAATCAAATCTTTTAGACGGATGGCAGTTTTCTCCTTTCTGGATCACATTCAGTTTTTGGCACACAACCCCTTGGCCAGAGTGACACCTGACTGTGCCCAGCACAAGAGCAATCGGGTACAGCTCGTGTGGAAGTGACAGCGGTCACGGGAACCACACCCGGCTGCCTGAGGCAGGCGATGTCACGGAGAGAAATGACTGAGCATCGTCAAAGCCAAGGAGTAATCCCAAATTAACTAATTCATTAATCCCATTCACCCTGAAATCAGATATGTGGCTTATCGCCCTCTCAGCCAGACCACCTTTGGCTCAAAAAAATTCAATTACAACAGTGGCTTAACGTCCGACTTCAGCTCAGGTCATGATCTCACGGTTTGTTAGTTCGAGCCCCGCGTCGGGCTCTGTGCTGACAGCTCGGAGCCTGGAACCTGCTTCGGATTCTGTGTCCCCCCCCATCTGCCCCTCCCCTGCTTGCACTCTGTCTGTCTCTCAAAAATAAATAAACATTAAAAAATTTTTTAAAGAAAAAAAAGTGGCTTAAGAATTTTTCCCAGAACATGTATTTGTAAAATACAATACCTATCATCCAGCAACTGAAGGAAATCCACGGAATGTATTTTGATTTCAGACTTTAAGAGTATCTTTGGGTAAGAGGGGTTTCAAGGTTTAATTTTTTTTTATGTTTATTTATTTTTGATAGAGAGAGACAGCACAAGTAGGGGACGGGCAGAGAGAGAAGGAGACACAGAATCCAAAGCAGGCTCCAGGCTCTGAGCTGTCAGCACAGAGTCCGACGTGGGGCTCGAACCCACAAACTGCGAGATCATGACCTGAGCTGAAGTCGGTCGCTTAACCGACTGAGCCACCCAGGTGCCCCTCAAGGTTTGTTTTTATTTAACTCTTCCTCCACGTTGGTTGGCAAAACTCTGTCTCAGAATCAACACACCCCAGTTACTCTCATCGCCTTTAAAGGTAATGTTACTGGTTATTCTGAGTCTGACTTTTTTACACCTGCAGTCGAAAGCAGTCTTTCTCCAGCCGCAGGTGTTTCCAACAGGTAAGCGTGAAGTGCAGGTGCTTATGTGTTCAAATAAGAAGTGAATCCAAGTTCAGAATTCACTTCTGAGTTCACATGCTACAAATATCCTGATTGATCTGACCTCAGTGCTGTTGCGTGTTCTTTTGTCTTGAGGATAGGGAACAAAGAGACACAGCTGTAGTTGTATTTTGTAAGCCCCAGGCACGAAATAGCGCCCTTCTTGGGACGGGGAGCAGCACCCACTGAAAAGGAGTAGCTGCAGAGCAGCACGCTAACAGAAGTCGGAGCAGTGATGTGTTCGCTGTCTCAGCTGCCCAGGACTTACAGTTTCTGAATATCACAGAAGAGCCACCAACGCGCCAGATAAAGCCACAGTGATATCCAGTCCCAAAAGAAAGAAAGGAAAGCTGGAAATTAAAAAGGAAGCTCTGGCAGGGTCTGGTTGTTGAACAAGGGAGCCGAAAAAGCATTGACTAGCTGGTGAGCACAGGCAGGGTGTAGACAAAGCCGAGCGACCAAGCACCAGCCAATCGGAGGCGAGCACAGCGTCCTTCTATTTCATCGTATCTGCCTGCACCCCCCCCCCCCGCCCCGCCAGCGTGCCCCTGCTGTTCTGTTCTGGCTGGAGGGGACAGCAGATCTTCTGTGGCCGACCACGCACGCTGGGCTTGTCTCCACCCGCCCTCCTCCAGGTTTTCTCCCGCCAAGAAGGAAGATGAGTGACGGCAGGCAGTGCTGATTTGACAGTGGTCCCATCAGGATGAGGGAAAGTGCCTGGTCCCTGCATAGCAGGATGACCACAGATCCCATTATGCCAGGGGCCCCCGAGGGTCTATTACCCACCCTGGGGCGAGTGGAGGCAGAAAACCGAGGGATGCTGTTTTAGACTTTGCATGGGTTGTTTTTGGAGAGAAGCCATGCCAATTTTGTGTTTGGCTGGCACCTGGGGTGTGTGTGTGTGTGTGTGTGTGTGTGTGTGTGTGTTAATCTTCTACCTTTAAAGGGAGACAAAAACTTTTCCTTACGTGCTTTAGAATTCTCACATTTTAATTTCCCCCTTCGGGTTGGCATAACTGCCATTCAAATCGCCAAAAATAAGCTCGTTCCCCCAAATATATTCAAACAGCCTACACACACGCATGCGCACGCACACACACACACACAAACACACCTGTATCACCCACTCCATTAAACCCAACATCATGGTATTCCTTAGTGTACTCTTAGGCCTGCAAGCCATTGCTGATAGCTTTGCACCAAGAGAATTCCTCTGTTTATTTCCCCATTTGGTGGAGCCAACAGGAACCAGAACGTCTACACCTGTAGGAGCTCTGTCACACTGTCTGGTCACCAGAGGTTGGAAAAAAGCCCTGGATTCTCATCTATGAAGGCGAAAGCTGTCTGGGTCATCCCTAGACTCGGGCCAGGTTCTCCTGCCATCACACCAGATGTAGCTCAAGGCATTCCTGTACCAGACTACACAGCAACTTATTAGACAAAGCTCCCCTTCCCCTTTATCTTTGTGTCACGGGCCACCCACTTGCACAGGTCTCCAAAGAATTTCTACAACGTGATTTTGTGCTCTTTTTCCTACACGTTCATTCGCAAAATATCCCCCAAATGACTAGGGTTTCTAATTTTTCACTTAAAACAAGCACAGGAAATCTAGATGTCTCTTAGTCAATGAAAAAAGTATTCTTAACCATGAACAGAGAAGCAGAAAACATAGTCTCTCATAAGAGGGATTTGAAAAATAAAATCTCTGGGGCGCCTGCATGGCTCAGTCGGTTGAGCGTCCGACTTCGGCTCAGGTCATGATCTCACAGTCCGTGAGTTCGAGACCCACGTCGGGCTCTGTGCTGACAGCTCAGAGCCTGGAGCCTGTTTCAGATTCTGTGTCTCCCTCCTTCTCTCTCTCACCCTCCCCCGTTCATGCTCTGTCTCTGTCTCAAAAGTAAACGTTAAAAAAAAATTTAAAAAAATAATAAAATCTCTGTGGACATTTTTTTTCACCAAAAGAAAAATATGCCATTGCTGAGCATGTCACCTGCTTCTCCTCTTCAGTGTGATCTTTTCTTTATGGTTCATGAACTCTGCGAACCCAGCCCCTAGAGAGTGTAGGTCTCCTATCATGGTGACTCACTAACTTGGCGCTAAAACTCTGTGTCTCTCTAAATTCATATGCTGAAATCCTAACCCTCCTCCCCCACAAAGTGATGGTATTTATTTGGAGGTGGGCCTTTGGGAGGTGCTTGGGAGATTAGTGGCGTTGCAAAAAAGACCTCAAGGGGGATCCCCCATCCATTTTTACACGTGAAGACACAGCAAGAAGGATACCACCTATAAACGAGGAAGTGGGTCTTCAGCAGACAACAGCGCCTTGATCGTGAACTTCCCAGAACTGTCAGAAAGGAGCGTCTGTTGTTTATAAACCACCCAGTCTGTGGTATTTTGAGAGAGCAAATGTGAACAGACTAAGATACTTGTTGCTCATTAAAACAGTTTTCAGTTGATAAAAGCAATAGAACATTTAGAAAATGAACAAAATGAAACTCTGTAATTCCACGCCCAACACAAAACTGCTGTAAGCTTTATATGCTGCCTTCTGGATTTTAAATTTTTGAATCTTTACTTGAGGGTATTTATATTAAACAAGAATGAGAGCTAATTATGGAAAAATGAGGATATCACAGAAAATCATAAAAGGGACAAGTGGAGTAGGAGTAATTTCTAATCTCTGTAACCAGAGATAAACACAGTTAACATACATAAATCCTGTTTTTATTTATTCTTTCATATACCAATATATACTTTTTTGAGGGAGAGAGAAGAGAGAGCATGTGTGCGAATGAGGGGAGGGGGAGAAGGAGAGGGAGAGAGGGAGAATCCCAAGCAGGCTCCATGCCCAGCATGGAGCCTGATACAAGGCTCGATTCCAAGACCCTGGGATCATGACCTGAGCTGAAATCAAGAGTTGGATGCTCAACTGACTGAGCCACCCAGGTGCCCCATCAATATATACTTTTTAAAAAATGTTTTTATTTATTTTTGAGAGAGAGAGAGAGAGAGAGGGGGAGAGAGAGGGAGAGAGGGAGAGAGGGAGAGAGGGAGAGAGGGAGAGAGGGAGAGAGAGAGACCAGTGGAGGGGCAGAGAGAGGGGAAGAATCAGAAGCAGGCTCCAGGCTCTGAGCCATCAGTACAGAGCCCAATGCAGGGCTCGAACTCATGAGCCACAAGATCGTGATCTGAGCTGAAGCTGGACGCTGAACTGAGTGAGCCACCCAGGCACCCCTACCGATATATACTTTTTTAAAAATGTTTTTATTTATTTTTTTTTGAGGGAGAGAGACACACACACACCAGTGGAGGGGCAGAGAGAGAGGGAGAATCAGAAGCAGGCTCCAGGCTCTGAGCCATCAGTACAGAGCCCAATGCAGGGCTCAAACTCATGAACTGCAAGATCATGACCTGAGCTGAAGCTGGATGCTCAACTGACTGAGCCACCCAGGCACCCCTACCAATATATACTTTTAAATGGATTATTTCCTGATGCTCTTATGTCTGTTCTCCCTTCATTCGTTCATTCAATAAACATTTACTGAGCACCTATTGTGAACCAGCCAGCACTTCACTGGGGTTAAAACAATGTGCAGGCATGCAATAACCCCTCATGGTTCTCATGATGCTTGTGGCCCAAGGGAGAAGGTGGATCTTCAACAAATAATTACTAATTTTTCTCTGAGGAACAAATTGTATTTGTCTGTTGGCCTTAACGTTTCATCTCCCTTTCAAACCTCTCCTACTGTCTCGCCCCCACACATTCTAATTTCTGTCTACTTCTTGTTCATTTAATCCCCGGCATCACAAATCCAGTGACAGATGCCCTGGGACTCTCTGTTCCCGCTTGCACATCTCACCCCATGGTTTCCAAGGGCAGGTGAGTCACTGAGCTGGGAGGTAGCTCTGTAGAGGACAGACTGTACCCTGAGCGGCCTTGCAACAGTTTCTGATAACACCTAGGAGAGCTTCGAGATTTCTGAGAAGCACAGTAACAAGAAGGGAGGCTTTGGAGCAGGAAGTCAGATAGAGTGACTGCATCCAACACAGCCATCTGAAGAGCTGGGCTGAGAAAGAGGAAGCAGCTCCTCGTTTTGGCCGCTACACAGCATTTTGCTTTGGGGAAAACAAACAAATTTTTCCCAGGCTGAGAGCCTGGAGGGTCTGGAACTCAGATTCTGGGAGGACCGCTGCCCTGAGTCCAGCGGCCCTGGAACAGAAACCACGTGGCTCTCCATGCCAGCCCCCTTGTCATCCAGAAGCTGGGTAGAGTTTTTCAGAGCCAAAGGCCTGGGGCCATCGTCTGCTTCCTTCCACCCAAGTGTCGACTCTGTGTTGGCTATGCAGACGTGAACCTTTTTTGAAAAAATATCTTCCTAACACCGCTGACGAAAGTGGCCAGTATCTTAAAGTTTCCTTTTTTTTTTAGTTTTTTAAAGTTTGTTTTACTTATTTTTGAGAAAGAGAGAAAGAGAGAGCGGGCACAGGAGGGGCAGGGGGCAGAGAGAGGGGGAGAGTGAGAATCCCACACGGGCTCCACACTGTCAGCACGGAGCCCGACGCGGGACTCGATCTCACAAACCACGAGATCATGACCTGAGCCAAAATGAAGAGTCAGTCACCACCCAGGGCATCCCTTAAAATGTTCAGTAGATAAGAGGCTATTAACTGCAAAGCACCGTGAACAGAGGATGCCCCATGCGGATGGAAACCTGGCCCTCAGGGTCTACCCGAGTCACAATCTGCACCCCAGAGGACCTCGCTTATCTCTTGACACCTGTCTTCCCCACCGGTGGCACCACTGAGCCCAGAGGACCGGCCAATTTGTTTTTGCGAGCTCAGTGCTGACACAGCGCCTGGTGCATCGTGGGTACTCGACACCACAACAAATCCTGATGTGACAGACTGGGCAGAGGACACACTGACAAATGCCAGCACGGAGTGAGCGGGTCCCCGCGGACACATAAGAAACAAGATAATGGTCCAATAAAATTGCGCTGTATCTCCAAAGCAATTATTTGTATCCTCGTTATTTCCTTCTCTTTTTGCTTCCCCAAACACCCTCCGCTTTGTTACCTTATTTCTCTTCCCCACACACTTGTATCCATCGCCCCTCCCTGCCCACTCCCATCTCCTTCAACTACGACCTGTGTCTCCATGACTTCGCAAATGTACATCTAGGCCCAAGCTCTTCTCCAGGGCTCCAGATCCCTTCCTCCCGCTGCCTTGGAGACCTTTCCACACGGTTGGGTCTTTGGGAGGGGCCTCAGATATCACATGGCAGCATGGGGGCTCATTATGTCACTGCCTGTCCCCACCCCCAATCTGCCCGCCACCTGTTTCCTGTCGCCTTTGGTGCCGTTGCTTCAGGCAGCCGAAGCTGGAAACGTTGAAAACAGCTCCTTAGGAACGTCAAACTGGACTGTTTCCACCCCGTTTTCTGTCGAGCTGCCGGGACAAGTGTGACAGGCTGAATAACGGGCCCCTCCAGACCAACCGCGGCCGTGTCCTAATCCCCAGAATCTATGGAGATGTTGACTCACACGGAGAAAAGGACTCTGTAGGTGTGACCGAGGATTCTGGGACGGGAGACCCCTCTGGATTCTCCTGGTGGGCCCAACGCCATCCCAGGGGCCTTTGTCAGAGATATCAATCGGGGAGGGACGAGCGAGGGCAGAAGCAGAGTTTGGACTGATGAAGCCATGAACCCAGGAGGCTCTATAAGCTGAAGACAGGGACGCAGGCTCCCTACCTACCCCCTCCCCTCCGCCCCCAGAAGGATGTAGCCTTTGATTTTAGCCCCGTGAGATCCACTTCGGACTTCTGACCTCCACTGGTGCAAGATAATACAGTTATGTCATTCTGAGCCTCTGAGTTTGTGGTGATCTGTTATGAGGGCCAGAGGAGACGAGCACGGAGATTTCCAATACCAAGGAGAGTGGGAGACAGGCTGCCACATAAAGTGGCCTCTGATGTTGGTTTCAAGGATCCAGGTGATGGGAATGGGTCCAGGAGCAGAGGGGTTGGGCGAGGAGACCTGCAAGGTGGTGGCTCCGGGGGAGCCGGTGGCGTTTGTGGGTCTCCTCTCCCACAAGCCTGGCCGAGAGGCTTCAAGAGCAGGGCTGGGGAGGGTGGCAACGTGCTTCCTGCTGTGGGGACATGTGGGCCACTAGTGCTTGGCCTGGCCCTGCAGAGGCTGAGGCTGGCAGAGGATGGAGTCCCACCGCACTGGGAAAGGGAGACACCCCCGGGGTCCCGAAATCCAGGGACGAGAGAAGACTCCAGAAGGGATCCGGAGGCCAAGGCATCAGGGGTCCCCTCGGATCCAAGTGGGTCCCTCAGGACAGGGGGAGGGTGGGGGTCCTGTGTCCCTCGGGTCACCTGGAGGGCACGGCGGAGTGGAAACGTGGCCGGGGACCGGCAGTGGAGCTGGGGGGAGGCGGGGTGGGGGGAGGGAGCGGCAGGTGCCGCGAGGGAGGCGGGGACCCTGAGCGCAGCCGGGAGAGGGATCCGCCTGCCGCCGCCCCTTCTCCTCCGCGGTTCTAGTCCAGGGGCCTGGACCCTCGAATTGCTGCATGGAGCCGATTTCGTGACTGAAAGCAGCCAGATGCCAAGTCTGAGGGTGACCAGGAAAGCCTTGCAGAGGCCGCCGCTCTTCCCCAGAAACAAAGGGCACCTCCCGGCAGCAGCGGTGTGGAGGGGGCCCTGGGGGGGACACCAAGGCTGCATTGCGCTCCCGGCGCCACCGCCTGCGGGGTAGCCGGGCTGCCTGCCGCCCCCGCGGAGGCCCCTCCGCACACCTGGCCCAGGTCCCACCTCTGCTGCGCCTGTGCCCCCTCGGCCTCCCTGCCTCCGTCTCCCCAGGCCACCCACACCGCCCAGCCCCTCCTGCAACAGCCCCACCCCCAGACACCCGGGACCTCCCTGCCCGCCAGCAGGACAGCATGTGTCCTGCCGCTTTGTGTGTCTTTCAGGGCCTCCTCGACCTCCCTCCCTCACCCCGTGTGCCCTGGCCCCACCACTGGGACTGCTTCCGCTATCAGAGCCCCAGGACCTTTGCGCATACTCTTCCTGAGTCACCCTCTCCCCGAGTCACCCTCTCCCCTGCCCCCTCACACTTCCTTCTTTGTGGAAGTCCTACGTCATCCTCTGTAGTGGCAGGTCACTCCTCACCAAGCCACGGCCACTGCTTCTGGGCAGAGCCCAGCCTCCCTCCCTTCCTCCTGAGGATGCACCTGCACTTTTTTCACGTCCAGCAAAGGGTGCTGTGTTCCAAGTGGGATACCGGGGTAGGTGAGACGTGGCCTTGTCCCCAGGACCTTCGGGACACCGGGTGCACGGAGAGCTGACAAGCATAGAGGCATCAGCACCGTGGCAGTGACAGGAGTGCGGGTCAAGCCCAGTGTGACTCAGGCTGCAGTTATAATACACGGTTAGGGGATGCGGAGGACACACATCCCTCACTATGTAGTGAGCCGCTGGTCCAGGACTCCGCCGGGGCCAGGATCAGGTTCTCCTCCCCCGGGCCTCCTCCGGGAGACCCTTCCACACAGTAGACCCCCCACGAGGGGCAGTTTACACCTTTCACAACTCCACTTTTAAGTTGTGCGGTGACTTCGAGGCGTCAGAGCTCATCTGATGCTCTCCTCCACCACCGTGGCTATCAAGTTCAGGTCCTTTCCAGAAATGCCGTTTCCCAGGTCCCAGCCCCAGACACACGGCTGCAATCACTCAGGCGTCTGCATGTAAGAAACCCAACCTTTCGGTGCATGGCCCCACGGCCAGGATGGAGGGGCGCCGCTCTCGGCCGTGGGGCAGTTGTGACCTCCCCATGATGTGGACAACGTGGTTCAATAACGCGCTAGAGCTCGTGTGGCTCCTGGAGGGTGGATCAGGACGGCTGTGGCCCACGCTTCCTGCCGCCTCACCTCCGGGAAGGCAGCGGATGGGGCTCTGATGAGTGTCCGGGGTCCTGCCGGGGCGCCCTGCCCTTCCTTGGAAAGCCCCCGCGGAGCTGGCCGCCAGGAGAAGGCTCGCCATCCACCGCAGGAAGCGTAGCTTCCTGGGGCCAGTGTCGAAAACAAGACCAGACCCGCTTCCGCGAGACGGGTCAGACACAATGCAGTGTGCTCTCCCGCCGGCCTCTTTGCCTGAGAGCTTTGACTGTGATTCATGGTTTCTCTGAATTCACTTGCCCTCTCCCAGTGACTCAGTCGTCGACCCTCCAGCCTGAGGTGCTCATCTGGTTGGTTAAACAGAAGGAATCTCTTAGGAGTCATCTGAAGACTCTGAAGGCCAGATTGTCCCAGGAACATTCACTTCTGCCAGATTCCAAGGCCCACGAAATAGTTCCCCAATTTTAACTTTGATTGAAATTTGTTCAAAACTATGAAATTAAAGGGAGAGTAAGAAACCATAAACGTAGTTACCACCTAGAGAGCTTCTAGGTTATGAATAGCTTGAATTCCAAAGTTTGTAAATCAGTTGTTGAGAATGCATGATAGAGTTGCCCAAAGAAATTGTGTTTTAAATGGTGGTGAAGTTCTCAATCTCCCCCATAAAGTTTGTGTAACTTAGGAGAGAACAAGGAATATTGAAAGAGTAGGGAGAATCCAGAAATTCTCCATGATTGTTTTGTGGGAGAAAAGCAGAATAAAGAGGGGCGCCTGGGTGGGTCAGTTGGTTGAGCGACCGACTTCAGCTCAGGTCACGATCTCACAGCTCGTGAGTTTGAGCCCGGCGTCGGGCTCTGTGCTGACAGCTCAGAGCCTGGATCCTGCTTCAAATTCTGTGTCTCCCCCTCTCTCTGTCCCTAACCCACTCACATTCTGTCTCTGTCTCTCTCAAAAATAAGCAAACATTAAAAAAAATTTTTTTTAAAGAAAAAAAAAAAGAAAAGCAGAATGAAGGAAGAACTATCATTCCTAAGGAGCCCTCTCAATTGTCTCCAAGCTATTGACAAGCTAAGGGAGCATGGCCTTTGGCCATCCAAAGTTGGATGGAAATGCCAGTGGAAATGTGGCCACACAATTTTTTGTGTTACAAATTGAGTGTAGACACATACCTGTATATATGTATACATACAACCCTCCCACATATACACACGTGTACACATGTATACACACATGTACATGTTTACACACACACCGATTTAGGGGTCAAAGGATCTCTTGGAGAGGAGCAGTTTCCATTTCCCAGGATTCAGTCTTTGAGTCTCTGGGTGAAACACTGGGGATGAGACAAGGATGGCCCAGACTCCGCACATTGATGCTGCCATTACTTTGGATCTTTTATCTGAGCCCTTGAATGCATGTATTACATACCCCCAGAGCCACATTTTAATCTGCTCCTCCGCAAGATAAATGTTTATCAAAGAACTCTGTGTTCTATGATGCGTGAGGTATGATGCATGCATCACCATGCACTATGATGCATGAGGTAAGCTGCACGGTCTTATTCTCTGTCTCATGGAGAATCCAAGCAAAGCTTTCTTCCCTAGGATAGGATCTGCATGTTTTGTGTTCCTTCATAAAGCTCATGCTGGAGCACAAGTCACATGAAACAAGTTCTTAACTATGAGAACCAGACTGCATGTCTCTGCCTCACACCATATACACAAATCAACTCAACATGGACTATTGGCCTAAATGTTAAAACGAAAAGTATAAAACTCCTAGAAGAAAACATGGGAGTAATTCTTTGTGATCTGGGATAGTGGTCAGGTACTGGTTTCTTAGATAAGACACTGAAGTCACAAAATGACAAGAGAAAAAGTAGATAAATCGAGCTTCATCAGAGTGAAAACCTTTTGGGCTTCAAAGGACGTTGTTAAGCAAAGGACACGACCCTACAAAATGAGAACGGATATTTGCAAATCGTATGTTTGACACAGGATTTGTGTCCAGAATATAAAGAGATCTCTTACAACTTACAATAACAAGATACGTAACCTGATTTTTAAAAATGGGGTATAAGTTTGAATAGACATTTCTCCAAAGAAGATATCCAGATGGCTAACACAGACATGAAAAGATGCCCGGAGTCATTTGTTGTTAGGGAAATGCAAATCAAAACCACAAGGGGATACTAGTTTGCACCCACTCGGATGGCTAAGCTGAAAGGGACAGACAACGAGGAGTGGACGTGAGGATGTGAAGTTGGAACCCTCCTGCGTTGCTGGTGGGAATGTAAACTGGTGCAGCCACTGGGGAAAATGATTTCGCAGTTCCTCAAAAAGTGAAATACAGAATTACCAGATGATCCAGTAATTCTTCTCCGAGGTATATACCCAAAATAAATGAAAACAGATGCCCACATAAGCACTTGAACATGAATGTTCATCAGAAGGATCTTCCATAATAGTCAAAATACAGAAACAACTCCGATGCCCACAAACTAAAAAATGGATAGACATAATGTAATATATCCATACAGTGGACCATCACTTGGCCATAAAAAGGAGGTAATGATACTTGCTACATGAATGAACCTTGAAAACATTATGCTAAGTGAAAGAAGTCAGACATCAAAGGTTGTACATTATGTGATTCCACTGATACGAACTGCTCGGGATATGCACATCCATAGAGATACAAAGCAGAGTAGTGGTTGCCCAGAGCTCGGGAAGGAAGAGGCAGAAATGGGGGGTGTTTGCTGATGGGGAAAGGGGCTTCTTCTGGGGGTGATGCAAATATTCTGCAGTCAGGTAGCAGTGATGGCTGAACAACTTTCTGAACATGCTAAAAATTGTGGAATTGTCTGCTTTAAAAGGGCAAATGCGATGGGATGTGAATTATGCCTCATGGAACTTAAAAGAAAAAAAACAACCAGAACTCACAAGATCCCTGCTTCCATGGAGGGGGAGACCCCGGAGCACCACTTACTCTGTTGTCAGCAGAGGGTGAGCTGATTAAGTACCACCCCCACTGCAATCACTAGAGACCTTCCATTCCCCGCCCCCTCCCCGATTTGTTTCAGAGGTAAGCGTCTGCAGATCGCGATCTGGCAGCGTGAGGAGTTCGTGAGAACACACAAGAATAGCATCCCACCTACTGAATATCTGTCATCTCTGTTCAGATGGCTTTTCCCTCTCTCTCCCTTTAAAAAATCATTAAATGCATACGGATCCCCAACAGAAAGCTCTAGCCTTTGATTTGGTCTTTGATGTGGATCTTCTGGGTCATCTTCTCTGATAGCTCAGTGAGTTTTTCCTGGAACACTGATACTTCAATGGTGGTCCGGAGAAGGTGGGTGGTCCCTGACTAGCCAGCAAATCAACTCACTTGGTGGCAAGGCAGGGTGGGGAGGGGAACAGGATCCAGTGGGTGGGGGCAGGGGAGCCCTCCTTACACCAAGCAGCCACAGCAGCAGCAGGGGGACTGTGACCTGGGATAACAGAAGCTGGAAATCTGGATGTTTTAAATGTAAAGTCTTCATTTTTTAACGAAAATTTTAAATGTTTACTTATTTTTGAGAGAGAGAGACAGACAGACAGCGTGGCACACACAAGTTGAGGAGGGGCAGAGAGAGAGAGAGAAAAACATTGAATCTGAAGCCGGCTCCAGGCTCTGAGCTGTCAGCACGAGCCAGATGCAGGGCTCGAACTCACAGACCATGAGATCACCTCAGCCAAAGTTGGACGCTTAACCGACTGATCCACCCAGGCTGGGCTTCTTAAATGTAAAGTCTTCCTTTTTAAAATGCCTTTTTTAAACAGAGCATTTGTGGGCTGAGTTCCCACCAGAGGCCACAAATGTGTGACCTAGGTTCCAGGCCCTGCGCTGGCTCGTTTGTACAATGGACATCAAGATGTGAAGTCAGAAAGGGTGCGTTGAAATGGCCTGGGAGTTCATGTGGTTTGACCGCCTACCCCATGTTACAATCCCTCCTACACCAGATGGCCACCCTGCATTTAAGTAAGTTAATAATTCGAGCCAGAAAACATGCAGGTTTTTTTTTGTTAGCTTCTTAATAAAAAAACAAAAGTGGGGGGCATGGGTTAGACGGGAAGACAGAGCTATAGCTGCCTCGAGGGGGGCAGGACTAACGCACGGGGCTGGAAGGGGCTTCAGCGTTGATTTTGTTTGGATGCTTCTCTCTCATGACCAGCCCTAGCATTTTCTTTTAAACTCTCATTCATTAAAGCGTATCAGCATGTTTGGGGCTTCATTTTCCCAGAATTCCCAGAGGGAAACAGAATTTTCGACCTGGAGTGGCTCTCCGAACTACTGGGGTCTGACTGCCTCATTTTACACCTAACAGAACTGAGATCCTGAGGCTTGAACTGTTTGCTCGAAGACTGCCAGACATCGGCGACCAACTCTGACTGCACGTTTAGCCTACAACTTGTAACTCATAACCAGGATCCAGTGTAAGTGTGATGCTTTGAAATTTCCTGTAGCCTTTTGTAAGGGACTCAAGAGCACTCGTGTTCTTATTTTTATTTTTTTACATGTTTATTATTTTTGAGAGAGAGCGAGAGTGAGTGAAAGCGAGAGAGCGAGCAGAGCACAAGCCAGGGAGGGGCAAAGAGAGAGGGACAGAGGATCTCTATCCTGACAGCTGATGGCCCAGTGCAGGGCTTGAACTCACAAACCATGAATGAGATCATGACCTGAGCCGAAGTCGGACGTTTAACCGACTGAGCCACCCAGGCATCCCTGTGTCTTTAAAGATAAAAAGATTTACCAAAAAAACACAAAAAACAAAAAACAACAAAAAAAAAAACCCATACACAAAAACCTCCAACAAGCAATAACCCCCACCCCCTGCTATTTGGTTCACTTTCCGAGCTACCTTAATGGAATTGTGCGATAACTCACAATGTTATCTATACGTAGAACCTACTAGAGATTACTCAGGATTCTGAAGACAGGGTTGGCACAAACCACAGCGATCCCCACGACTCATTTTACCGGTTCCCCATCTTCCCGATAAAACCCTCTCGAGAGCTGCCACTACGTTTTGAATTCACTTGTGTTTGGCTGCCTTTATTTGCTGTCTCCATGAGACTTGGCAGATAGCGGGAAGGCTGAGGAGGAGAAAGGAAGGACTCCAAGAGCCCCCGAATTTAGTGAATGCATCCCTAGATAATTGAAAACTGTGTCATTTGGCACAGAACTCTCGGAGTTGAATTCTTTTGGTCACTAGGCATGAGGAGAAACAGGGCCCAGCAAGTGGGTGGAGAAGGGCCTGTGTGATCATGCCCTTGGCTTGCACTGTGGGGTCCCCCCCCTCTTGGTACAGCACCTACATACGGATTTGACAAGCCAAACTAGGAATAAAAACACAGGCAGCAACAATGACCCCTTATTAAATGCAGAGATAGTTATGAGTCCCATTAAAAGTCAACAGAAGCCTCCGTTCCGGTAATCATCGAGATTCCCTTTTCCTGCATTTGTGCTCGGCCCTTCTCTTTAATTATACAGAGTTGCCCCCACAGGCCCTCGCAGTGACGGGCAGGGACACCATTACTTCAGCAGGGGATCAGAGCTTTTGAGATACATCGTGCGCCCGCCTTAGCCAAATGCGAAATTTCAGCCTGCGTCTGCGCTAAGTGCGGTCGGTCAGGAACCTTCTAAACCTTTTGTGCGAGTCCAGGAGGGAAAACAGTCTGGCAGATTCTGACAAGCATCTCTTCAAGAGCACATTTGTACGGGGTGAAAAAGCCCAGGCCGGCTGCTGCTGGGTCGTCATGGCAACAGACATACACATCATTGACGCGTCAGCTTCTGCAATGAGCACAAAGTAAGGAAACCTTCCCCACATGAGGGCATGTGGAATGAAGGGATGCGTCCTCCGTGCAGCCTAATCACGTGGTGTTTTCCGTCCTTCCAAGGGGCTCGGGGGGGGGGCACGCGGCCCTCTTTATGGCCTAGATGTGACCCAGGGGAACATTCGCAGATCTCCCCCCCCCCCCCCCGCTCTGTGTAGACTTCAGGACGTCAGTCACGTTTACCAAACCCTCCTTTCCTTTTCGAAGCCTGGTTACTAATTGATGGCAAACAGTATGATAGTAACTGGGGAGGAGAAGGAAGGGCCTCCTTCGCTTAGTCCTCCCGGGAAGAAATTTCCCTAGCTTTCCATGGAGGTTGTGTGGGGCGCTCTTATGTACTGAGGCAGGGGGTGGCCTTTCACAGGCCTACAGAAAGAGAGGTGAATCGTGGCTTGAAAGCCTTCTCTTGGAAATGGAGTTCTAAAAATAATAAATAGCTATTCACTCAATACTTCCCGAGGCGAGGGCTTCAATGATGCACTGGAGCTGTAGGAATTAAGCCCAGAGGGGTGGAAAATTTAGACCGAGGGGAAGCTGGATCCCTGAAGGTAAACTTCAGTGATTTCGAGTGGAGAACAAGGATGAAATGTACCCCCCCCCATTAGTCTCGAAGGAAACCCACAGGAGCTCTATTCATGAGAAGTAAAATTAGCTTCATGTTCAATTTGCATGACATTTACGGCAGTAAGCATTCCACAGCATGACTTAATTGTGGCTGAGACACCTAACAGGAAAGGAGAAGAAAAGGAAAAGAGAGGGTTCGATCCGCTGAAGGACAAATAGTCACGAATCCAGGAACATTTAACGACCCGGTGACGGAGTGTACCTCACAAACAACAACCCACGGCTCACGAAAGTTCCACTGACGGTGATGAAGTTTCCTCAACTGTTTCATTACTTCTTTCCTTCCTGTAATTATGAACATTCGTCAAATAAGCGCTGACTTTAAAATGTCAAACTGTCTCCTTTTAGTTTTGCTTTTGTTACCTTGGAACTTAGAAAAACATTTTTTACCGATTCCGATTTTTATTCTGGGTCGTCTTTAAAAAACCATCCCCGGGGAAAAAAAACCTAGGGTAAGGATCCCTTCCCTGTACGGAGGGGATTATAATCCCTGCTAGGTATTGCGCTTAGACACGGTCGATCAACAGCCTAGAGGCTAAAGAAGCTTAAAGAAATTAGCTTTTTTCCCCCCAGAGATTTCACACTGGTGTCCAGTCAGGTGGCAAACATTTTGGGGAGGGAGGAGGGATGGAGGGGCTGACACAGTGTTAAAAGAAACGACATAAATGCCTATTAGGCTTGGGGCACCTGGGTGGCTCAGTCGGTTAAGTGTCCAGTTTCGGCTCAGGTCGCGATCTCATTGTTCGTGAGTTCGAGCCCCGCGTGGGGCTCGGTGCTGACAGCTCGGAGCCTGGAGCCCGCTTCGGATTCTGTGTCTCCCTCTCTCTCTGCCTTCCTCTGCTCATGTTCTGTCTGTCTCTCTCTTAAAAATACATAATAGACATTAAAAAGATTTTTTTAAGTGCCTCTTAGGCTTTTGTTCTGCAGTTTGCTACAGCGCCCCCCCCCCCCAATTCTCCAATGCCTCCCCGCCCAGACTGCCCATTCGCTTAAGCTGCCTGCTCGAAGGCTTGGGTTCCCGGTCTTGCACACATTTGCTCATGCTTTTCTGCTTCTCTTCTTTTTGGTAGGCGTTCAGACGAAGAAGTCCCTTCTTCAAGAATTAAGTCAGGTCCTCCTCTTCCGGTCTGCTGGTCTCCCCCTGGCCATGCCTACCACCCCATGCCAGCGTCCTCGCGTTTACTTCTCACTTGTTCTCTACTTGGGTCCTGACGCTGAACAGGAAGCAGATGGTAAACTCCTGGGGGCTGTGATTTGCCGCTCTCGTGTCCTAACCCCGGAGAGCGGTGGCTGCGGTGTGGGAGCCCAGGAAAACGAGCCCGGGCTAGGGATGGATGGAAATGTGGGGGCCAAGACAGAGAGAGCATGCGCATTGGCACAATGTGGGAGCCAAGACAGAGAGAGCATGGGCATTGGCACAATCTCATCTGGACTCGCTTCCAAAGAAGAAGGGAAATGACTGGGGAGTGTTCAGAGCTCCTCGTGAGGGGGATGGTTCTTTTGGGAGTTGAGATTCCTCTTTTGGTTATTAGAATACTTAAACTACACAGTTCTGCTTAAAAGCCATACATAATTAGGGTTGTCAGAAGTGGGATGCACAGACCCCCATAAGTAATTGCATAATGTCACCCAGAGAAGCCATGGGAATGGATAGAAGTCTTCGGTGACTGCATCAGTTTCCTGTGGCTGCTGTAACAAATTACCACAAATTTAGTGGCTTAAACAAGAACACGTTTGTTGTGAAGGTCAGAAATCCTCAAATCAAGGAGTCAGCAGGGCCACCTTCCTTCCGGAAGCTCTAAAGGGAGATCTTTTCCCCTGACTTTTTAGTTTCGAGAGGCCACTTGCATTCCTGGGCTTGTGGCCCCATCCTCTGTCTTCAAAGCCAGCCAAGCAGCATCTTGAACTTTTCTCTTCGATTATCCAGCCTCCCTTTTATAAGGACCCTTGCAATTACACTGGGCACAAGCAGATAATCCAGAATAGTTTGCCTATTTTTTTTTCTAAGTAGCCTCCACGCCCAACATAGGGCCTGAATCCAGGACCCCAACCAAGATCAAGAGTCGCATGCACACCCCATGGGTTGAGCCAGCCAGGGGCCCTAATTTCCGTATGTTGAGATTACTTGATAAGCGTCATTAATTCTCTCTGTGGCCTTAATTCCCCTTTGCCATGGAACCTAACTTACAGTTCCAGGGACCAGAGCAGACTTCTTCGGGGGGCATTCTTCTGACTGCGGCCATGAGAAGCATGTAATAATAAGTGAACACCCAAGAAAATGACTGGTTTTCCTGGACTAGGTGAGAAAGCTACCCTATAATTCTGGTTTAACATAGGGGCTCCTGGGTGGCTTGGTGGGTTAAGCATCTGACTCTGGATTTTGGCTCAGGTCACGATCTCCCGGTTTGTTAGTTGGAGCCCCATGTCGGGCTTTGTGCTGAGTGTGGAGCCTGCCTGGGATTCTCTTCCTCTCTCTGCCCCTCCCCTGCTCGCTCGCTCTCTAAAAAAAAAAATCCTAAAAAAACTGTTGTATTCCATCTACTGATATTCTAAAATTGCTTATAGAATTAAAGAGCCTTTAACAAAATGCTACCATGATGGAGACACAACTGGTTTTGAACATTTTTTTGAACATTTTTGAACATTTTTTTGAACATTTTTGAACATTTTAAAAGAAAGGGGATGATGCAGTGAGTTAAAAGAGTGCTGCCAGAAAAACTAAAGAGTAGAAAGAAACTAAAACTTCAAAAATCAAGGTACACCTCTCATCCCCAATCCGCACGCACACACATTTAATTCTTGGGACTCCACACCCCTGAACTGTTTGTGTAGAACCTAGAACCATTCCATCCATCATTCCCAATCCTCCTGGTTAAGCACCATTTCTTGTGGCCATCCACACAAAACATGCGTGCTACTCTATTTGGGTGGCCAAACCCATTTAATCTCTGATCCGGGCTAGACCGGGCAGAGGGGTGGCAGGGCTTTCCACATAGAAAGTGGGGATGGGAGACCGAGAAGAAAAGGAAGATGAATGTATGTCATCCAGGGATTTTTAAGTGGTTGCAAGGAACTTATGTCAAAGTAGCCACAAAATCGTTCAAGGAAGGGCAAATGAATGTGAAACCATGTTTACTCTTAGAAACCCAAGCTTTTTCTGAAATCTTGGATTTACGGGGAGGGATGGACAGGAGAGCATATCTGTTTATTCCCGGATCCCTTTCTCTCCCCCTAATTTCTGAATGTGGGGTGTGGAGGCCCCATTACTGGAGGATGTTTCTTAAATGGTTAATTTTGCCCTACTGGCCACTTCCTTTCCCCTTTTGTCACTTCGGAATACATGCCAACTCTCTCCCCCCTCTCCTTTTTTCTCTGAAAAAATGAAATGAATATATAAAGACTTATTGGTGCTGAAAAAAAACCAACGTGCAGACAGAAGAATGTGGTGATGTTTACTGCCTGCTTTTCCTCTGCAGACTATTGTATAGAGGACACCCGTAATTGATTTGTCCTGAGGCTCTATTATGTGGAGAAATGGAAAAATGTCTCATCTTGGCAAGAAAGATAGTCATGGCAGGAGGAACTCAGATTTACAACACGTAGAGTCGGGGAGGCACTTCATACCCTTCCTGATTCTGCGGTCTCTCTGTGTACGCATGCTGAGCTACTGTGAACCAAATGTTGCCAACCATAGGTTACATAGAGGAATAAAATCATATTTGTCTCCAAGAAGCTCACCATACGGAAGAAAGAAACATAATTTCATTATTGTATAGTATGAAGCAATGTTTTCAGATGTATATAGATCCTGGGGAAATCCCAAAGGTGAGAAAAGAACTACATGTTCTTGAGAAAAAAGTTTGGTTGGACAGTCCTTAGAAACAGTTGTGTTTAGTGACAAGGGCCCGTGAGTGGATTTAGGTTTGTCAATAAATGTTAAAGTTTGATCATTGTACAAAATTACTCAGTTGGGAGCTATGGTTTTATAGAAAAGGTACATGAGTGAATAATGTGTTATATCCTTATTTCTTTCTGTTGAAGTCAGAAGAGATGTTTGATGTTGGGGTCAGAAAAAAACCAAAAACTAGAAAGTGGCGCCACCTGGTGGTTACTACCCAAACTGCTTGAATTGACCTTTTGCAATTTCAAATACAGTGATGTCATCTTGACTAACTCAGAAGTCTTCTTATTAATGCTTTATATAAAATTTGCAAACTGATATATATTCTCAGAAAATCAGAAACATAGGGAAAACATTTAAAATTCTGGCCAAAGAAAACCCAGTAATACCCAGAATAATCTACCACCAAAAAAGAGAGTTTGTATAGGATATTCGTCGTATGATATTGGCTTTCCATGATGTAACAAATAAGACTTTCTTACTCTGTTATTTCTTCATTTTTTAAAAGCACAGATTCATCCACACAGAACTTTTCAACATCAGTTGATCACACTGCTCTCCCCCAGTATTTCCGTCGACAAATACTATTTATTTGTTGAAAATTTATCCTATAGAACTTTCCACATTCTGATTTGGGCTGATTACTTCTTCAGGTGGTTGATTAACTTGTTTTTCTATTTCTTATATTTCCTATAAACTAATAGGAAGATCTAGATTAGATAAAATCTTGATTAGATTCCAGTTCAATGTTTTCAGTAGGACTGCTCACAAGTGATGCTGTCTGCTTCCTCTCTGTCAAATCCCAAGGTACACATGTCACTTGTACCATTCGTAGTGATGTTAAGACTGATGGATGAGCTCATGTGATGTCATTTGGATCCCTCCATTATAAAGGTCCCCAACAATTTCTCATTGAGAGTTTGGACATCTACTAATGATCATTGTCTCTACCCATGATTTCATGAGGACTACAGAATGATGATCTCATCAGCTTCTTCACAGCAAAGGAAACAATCAGCAAAACTAAAAGGCAATCGACGGAATGGGAGAAGATACTTGCAAACAACGTATCAGATAAAGGGTTAGTATCCAAAATCTATAAAGAACTTATCAAACTCAACACCCGAAAAACAAATAATCCAGTGAAGAAATGGGCAAAAGACAGGAATAGACACTTCTCCAAAGAAGACATCCAGATGGCCAACCGACACATGAAAAAATGCTCAACATCACTCATCATGAGGGAAATACAAATTAAAAACACAATGAGATACCACCTGACACCTGTCAGAATGGCAAACATTAACAACTCAGGCAACAACAGATATTGGCGAGGATGCGGAGAAAGAGGATCTCTTTTGCATTGTTGGTGGGAATGCAAGCTGGTGCAGCCACTCTGAAAAGCAGTATGGAGGTTCCTCAAAAAACTAAAAATAGAACTACCCTATGACCCAGCAATTGCACTACTAGGTATTTATGCAAGGGATACAGGTATGCTGTTTCGAAGGGACACATGCACCCCAATGTTTATGGCAGCACTATCAATAGCCAAAGTATGGAAAGAGCCCAAATGTCCATTGATGGCTGAATGGATAAAGAGGATGTGGTATACACACACACACACACACACACACACACACACACACACACACACACAATGGAGTATTGCTCGGCAATCAAAAAGAATGAAATCTTGCCATTTGCAACTATGTGGATGGAACTGAAGAGTATTATGCTAAGTGAAATTAGTCAGAGAAAGACAAACCTATGACTTCACTCATATAAGGTCTTTAAGACACAGACCAGATGAACATAAGGGAAGGGAAGCAAAAATAACATAAAAACAGGGAAGGGGACAAAACATGAGAGACTCTTAAATATGGAGAACAAACAGAGGGTTACTGGAGGGAGTGGGGGGGGGATGGGCTAAACGGGTAAGGGGCATTAAGGAATCTACTCCTGAAATCATCGTTGCACTATATGCTAACTAATGTGGATGTAAATTAAAAAAATTAAAAAAAAAGAATGATGATTTTATCAATTTTTCTTTTCCTTTCACATTTATAGCTACGATTCCCACATCATCTTTTTAGTTAGTCTGAAATACAGTTTGCGCAGGGAAGAAAGGACAGATGTGTGATTTCTTTAAAGTATATTTTGAAGATCATAAGGTGACAATGATATTTTCTGTGTTTCATTGTGAATTCAGACTGTTATATACTTGATGTATTTCAACCATGAGTGGGCATTTTTCTTTCGGTGCTCAAATTATCCCACCTTTGACCACTGTGCAGATTTCTAACACAAATACTCTAACAGGTGGTACAGTTGTCGAGAAAACAGGCAAACTCTTACACTGTTAGTGTAAATTTATTACTTTCAAGGAGGGCAATTTAACAACATGCGCCAGGAGGCTCAAAAATGTTTATACCCTTGTATCACACTTAAATAAATCTTTTCTATGAAAATAATCAGAGATGTGGACAAAAATTATACAAAGGTATTAATTCTAGTGAACGATTAGAAAGAGATGTCAATAGGCTTTGTTACATTTGTGTGATGAAATACTACATATACCATATTAAAAATCCAATTTTTGAAAAATTTTTACTATCAGGGGTACATTTTTTATGATATAATAATAACTGAAAGACTACCAAAATCTTATACATAATATGATCCCAGTTATTATATATAAATATGTATATAAACTAAAGACTAGGAAGACATACTTCAAAATGTTAACAATAGTTGTACCTAGGTGATGGTATAATAGAATATTTTTATGTATCCTTTGTACTTCATTTTATAAGTAACCTCCAATGATATGTATCACATTAGATCTTATTAAAAAGCAGCTCGTATTGAAATTTGTTGTGAGTCAAATGGATTTGTTATGCTCTGAATGATAAACCAATGTAAATGTCTCCTTTTGTGCTAGTGCAAATTGTGCAAGAAGGAAAACATTTTTTTCCCCTTAACCAAAAGATGGTTGTGACTTGGTTAAAGAATGAAAACAGAACTGAGCTGTAGTTTACACGAAACACAGGACAGGCGTGGTGAGGTCTGTTATATTTTCCCTCCTAGGATCTGCTCATTGCAATTAATTACACTTCTCCGAGAGTCAATTTCCCTGTGCTCTCCAATGAGCCAATCTGATATTTCAGCTTGATTCGTACTGTGAATGAGGAGCACCAATGCAGATTAACATAGATGTGTCTGCCGTTTGTAATGGATTCCACAGGCCATCTCCTCCCACCAATTTCTTTTTTGATAGTGACAATTTCTGATTTTTGACATCCTAATGTCTAGTTGTCACTTTCAAAAGGCTGACAATCTCTGGTCCAAACCACTTATTAAGTCCTTAATTTCTGCTTTCCCTTATTACCAGTGTAATAAGTATTCAACATAAAAAAAATAGATAACCCCGATGAGCTGAAAGAATATACAATTCACAAATAATTCTGTCAAAACACTTCTAATATGTTGGCATAAATTCTATTTCCTGGATCTATATGACTTAGCTTATCAGCTCTTTGGGGAAAAGATTCCTATCTAGTTTATGGTCTCCTTTGCACATAGGACACACACTTCCTGGGTATTTACTGATGCTGGAAATGAGCTCAGGTAGAGGAAGAAGAGAGCGAAAAGGAAAGCCCTTCTGGACAGGGCAACAACAGGGAAAAGGCACAGAGGGAGGAGTGAGCTCTGAGTGTTTGAGGCAGGGGGAGTCCAGTCCTGCCTGGTAAGAGGGATCATGTGGGGGCAATTACGGGAGGAAAGTGGTAGCAAATGTGGGAAGACTATGGCTGAGGATTTTGTTTGTAATACGAGTTGGTAAGGGACCATATTGAAATCTATTCTATTATATGAAAGTCCTTTATTCCTTAATTCCTTGAATCAAAGAATTGGTTTATAATGAAGGTTTGTGGCAAGGGGACCTGTGTAGAAATGGACCCATAATTTGATGAAATTAGATACATTTCTCTTGGGGGGGGTATAATTTACACAGGGTACAATTACCCCTTACAGCGTACTGTTCTATGAATTCTGACAAATGCAGACAATAGTGTGACCCCCATGACAATCAAGATATAGAAGACTTCCATCCAAAAAAAAGATCCCCTCAGACCTCTTGGTAGTCAACCTCTCTATCCAACCCTTGGTGGCCAATGATTTGTCTTCTATCCTTACAGTTTTGTCTTTCCCAGAACTCCATGTAAATTGAATCACACAGTATGTAGCCCTTTGAGGCTGGCTTCTTTCACTTAGAATAATGCATCTGAGCATAATCCAAATGCATGTATCCATTCCATTCTTTTTTATTGCCATATATATGCCATGGTTTGTTTAATCATCTACAAACCATAGATACACCATGGTGTGTTCAATCACCTACAACTGAAAGGCAATATGTTTCTTTTTAATATAACACATATAACTAATATTATACCTTCAACCTGCCAAAATGAGATTTCTAAGTTTCAGAGATTTATTTACTAATTGTCAAAAACAGTTGGGGACAGGAAAAAGAGAAAATCCAAGTAGAACATAAATTAATTTTAAAAATATGGATGTCACTACCCAGCAGACTCACTTTTCAGAGCAGTTGGAGAAAGAATGGCTGAAGGTCTCCAGGCCTGTGTCCTGGAGTAACCTCACTGACGACTGAGCAGAGAGGAAGGAGGGCGCTTGCCTGTACCCCCCAGAGCATTCTCTAGAGCCACCTCCCCTGCGGGAGGACCCCGTAGAGTTAAAAGGGCATTGGGATGAGAAACAGCTGATGTTTCTAGATCTTGCCAACGTCTTGTCTTCAGTTCTTCTCTATGCTCATTATAATCCATGGATATCCTTCCTACCACAATATCCTTTGATGGCACGAAAAGTGGTTTTCTATGTTTCTAGCTACTTATTTGAAAAATGAAGTTGCTATTATTTCTGCCTCACAACATTCTTGGAGGCCAGGTTGGTGACTCTGGGTTAAATCTCCCAGTTAGGTGAGTAGTTAGGCATGATAAAATGGGAAAGACAGAGAAGACGGGGAGGAGGGTGGGTGTAGGGAGGACAGAGGTGATGAGTAGAGATGTCTGCCTATTCATCTAACTCTAAGGGGAAGCCCTCTCTGCCTCATGCCCATTCCCACCTGCAGGTCCCGGTGTTCACGTGGCTGGTGGGAGCTCAAATAATCTGATTTAAGGTGTAGGCAGAGATGGAAAAAGGTTATTTAAAAACTTCTACTTATTACTCTAGGGTCCTTCTAGACAAAGAAATTCAAGTAAGTGCCTGGTATTTTTTTTGAATTTTCTGCTACTTGGAAATAATACCTTGGATTTATATAGGGAGTATCTACTGAACAACAGTGCTCTGGGAGGCCAGAGCTGGGGAAACGCTGGGTATCATGACAACGAGACTTGTTAAGGGTTAGAAATGTAAAAGCAGCATGGCATTTAAAAACGACAGGAACAAACTTCTGAGGAATGGTAGAGTAGGAAGATCCTAAGTTTATCTTGTCCCATGGATACAACTGGATGATACCCACATTAGTGTAAATAATTGAGAAGCAACCCAAAGACTGGCAGAACAGACTCTCGATAGCTAAATGTAGAGAAGAGACCACATTGAAGAGGGTAGGAAAGGTGGAGATTGGTTGAGAGCTAAACGTACTGTCCACGAGAGGGAGGGATACTGTGACCATCGAGAGGGGAGAGAAATAGACCCTCACACCAGGCACTCCAGGCACAGGGAACCTGCACAGGGAAAAGGAGTTCCCATAACTTTTGGCTGTGAAAAACAGAGAGGCCAAATTTGGGGTGTTCTTACCATCAGTAGGGCTTAATACCTGGAACTTCAAAAATCAGCAAGCTGGGCTCTGGGAGAGGCAGGAATGCAAAAGGAAACTGAGTCCCTGCCATTAAAAGGACAGCTTGACAAACAAACCACTGAGATACAGCATAGAGGCAGCGATTTGAAAAATGCTTGGGTTATTTGGGAGATTTATTTACTAATCTCAGAATATGTGCTAAAGGGGCAGGGATCTTTTTTTTTTAAATAATATTTTCTTATTGTTTATTTATTATTGAGAGAGAGACACAGAGAGAGAGACAGAGAGAGAGCGAGCATGAGTGGGGGAGAGGCAGAGAGAGAGGGAGACACAGAATCCGAAGCAGGCTCCAGGCTCTGAGCTGTCAGCACAGAGTCTGATGCGGGACTCAAACCCACAAACTGCGAGATCATGACCTGACCGATGTCGGGCACCAAACTGACTGAACCACCCAGACACCCCTAAAGGACATGGATCTTTGGGAGACCTCTCCAAGAACAAAAAAGACAGTGGGTACCATTTTTTTTCCCCTGCTCCCTGAGAAACAAGGGCCCCTTAGGGAACCAGCACAGCAGGAACATTCTCTGTCTGGCTTTCCAATAGCATGCCTTTCCTTGCTTCTGTGAATCCACCCACTGCAGCCTCTAAGGTGGTTCCAGGTCCCTTCACAGATTAGACATGCAAAACTTTGCTAGAACCATGTCCCCTCCCCCACTTCTCCTGAAGACCTTCCCTCTCTAATATGTCCTTGGCTGGAGCCCATCCAAAGCAATACCACAAGCCTATAGTGTGCAAGCATCCCCAATAGGGGGCCAGCACCACTCCAACGTGACTCTAGCCCCATGAAGAGGGGAAGATAAGCACGTACATCAGTTTGACTGTGGTCCCAGTAGGGGGCTGAGGCAGACATCTGTTCTGCCTGCTGACCCTGCCCACCAGTGAAAGATTCTCAGGGGAAAACAAAGGGAAAGGAGCCTGCAGTTCAGGGTTACTACATCTCTGCCAACTGTCTGCTCTGATTTAGCTCAAGGCCAAGGCAGCCTCAGACCGACCTGCTAATAACACAGGGACCAAACCTTGTTCACAGAAGGCAAAGAGAGCTATCGCAGACAACTGGACTGAGGGAAAATGTGGCTCAGTCACAACAGTTGGGTGCACCCAACACACACAGGAGACACCGCTGAAGCGCCAGGTTCTGGAGAACAGGGGACTGTGTACCATAGGCGCACAGGACCTATTCTTCACAAGGCCACTGCCTTCAAGAGCAGGAGACATAGCTGACTTTCCTAACACGTAGGAACAGACACAGAGAGCTAGTCAAAATGAGGAGACAGAGGAATATGTTCCATATGAAAGAACAGGGCAAAATCACAGCAAGAGAGCTAAACAAAATGGAGAAATATGCCCAATAGAGAATGGAAAGCAGCAGTCATAAAAATACTCAATGTACTTGAGAAAAGAGTGGAGGACCTCAGTGAGACCATCGATAAAGAGATAGAAAACATGAAAAAGAACCAATCAGGGATAAAAAAACTCAATAACTGAAGACAAAAACACACTAATCTGGGGGAAGGAAACAGAAACCCAGATCCAGGAGGCACAGGGAGCCCCAAACAAAATCAGCCCAAGAAGGTCCACATCAAGACACATAGAAATTAAAATGGCAAAAAGTAGTGACAAAGAGAGAATTTAAAAAGTAACAAGAGAAAAGGAAACCATTACCTACAAGGAAAAGCCCACAAAGCCATCTGCTGATTTTTCACCAATAACTTTGCAGACCAGAGGACATGGTGTAATATATTTAAGGGGCTGAAAGGAAAAAAATCTGCATCCAAGAAAACTCTATCCAGCAAGGTTATCATTCAGAACAGGAGAGATAAAGAGTTTCTCAGATGAACAGAAGTTAAAGGAATTCATCGCCACTAAGCCAGCCTTAAAAGAAATGTTAAAGGGGACTCTTTGAGTGGAAAGGAAAGGCCATAAATGGGAGTAAAAACAGTAGGAAACACAAAGGCAGTAAAATTAAGTATGTCTTTAAAAATCATTCAAATAATACAGAACATAAAAGGATGTAAATTATGACACCATATCCCTAAAACGTGGGGGAGAGGAGTAAAGAATGGGTTCAAACTTAAGCAACCATCAACTTAATGCAGACTGATAGATGCGTCAGATGTTAAATACAAACCTAATGGTAACCAAAAATTAAAAGCCAGTAACAGATATGCAAAAAATAAAGACAAAAGGGAATCCAGGTATATCACTGAAGAAACCCATCACCCACGAGAGAAGCAAGAAACACGGAACTAAAAAAACAATCCCAAAACAAGGAACAAAATGGTAATAAGTATATACCTATCAATAATTACTTTGAAAATGGACTGAACACTCCAATCAAAGATATAGGGTGACTTAATGGATAAAAAAAAAAAGCACAAGACCCATATATATGCTGCCTACAAGAGACTTATTTCAGACCTAAAGACACTTGCAGATATGAAAGCAAAGGGATGGAAAAGATTTCATCATGCAATCGGAAGTGAAAGAAAGCTGGGTAGGAATACTTAGATGGGACAAAATGGGCTCTAAAACAATGACCGTAACAAGAAACCAAGAAGGGCACTATATATTAATAAAGGGGACAATCCATCAAGAAGAAATAACGATTGTAAATATTAATGCACCCCACACGAAAGCCCCAAATACATAAAGCAACTAATAACAAACATAAAGGAAATAATTGATACTGATACAATAACAGTAGGAGACTGTAACACCCCACTTATGTCAATGTAACTTCTCTGACATCGAATGTAGCAGCATTTTACTAGATATGTGTCCTGAGACCGGAGAAGACAAAAGTGTCAAAATAAAAAAGCTTCTGCACAGCAAAGAAAACAATCAACAACAACAACAACAAAGACAACCCATTGAGTGAGAGAAGATATTTGCAAGGGACATATCTGATAAAGGGTTAGTACCCAAAATATAAAAAGAACTTATACAGCTCGACACCAGAAAAGCAAATAATCCAGTTAAAAAGTGGGCAGAAGGCATGAACAAACATTCTCCAAAGAAGACACAGGGATGGCCAACAGACACATGGAAAGATGCTCAACATCGCTCATCATCAGGGAAATGCAAATCAAAACCACAATGAGATACCACCTCACACCTGTCACAAGGGCTAAAATAAAAAAAACACACACACACACACACACAAGAAAGAGCAAGTGTTGGCAAGGATGTGGAGAAAAAGGAGCCCTCACGCACTGTTGGTGGGAATGCAAACTAGTGCAGTCACTGTGGTAAACAGTATGGAGGTTCCACCACAAATAAAAATAGAATTACCGTATTATCCAGTAATGGCGCTACTCAGTATTTACCCAAAGAATAGGAAAACAATAGCTCAAAAGGATATATGCACCCCTGTGTTTCTTGCAGCATTATTTATAATAGCCAAATTAGGGAAGCAGCCCAAGTGTCCATCCATCAATAGACGAATGGATCAAGAAGTGATATATACAAGAGATATTAGCCATAAAACAAAGAATGAAATCTTGCCATTTGCAACAACATGAAGGGATCTACAGAGCATAATGCTAAGTGAGACAAGTCAGAGAAAGACAAATACCATGTGATCCCATTCGTATGTGGAGTTTAGGAAAGAAAACAAATGAACAAAGGAAAAAAAAAAACAAAGAGAGACACACCAAAAAACAAAACAAAACAAAACAAAAAAAACAGGCTCTTAACTATAGAGAACACACTGATGGCTACCAGAAGGGAGGTGGGTGGGGGATGGGGGAAATAGGTGATGGGGATTAAGTACACTGATCATGATGAGCACCGAACAATGTACGGGCTTGTCGAATCACTATAGTGCACACCGGAAACTAATGTAGCCCTGTATGTTCACTATACTGGATTTACAATTTTTTTAAATGACAGGAACAGGTGAGGAAGTTCCTTCTGTCCCTCCACCCCTCCCCCAACCCCCCAGCAATGGTTGTGCCTTAAAACAAAGGAAACGTAAACAGTTTTTGTTTTAATTTAAACTGAATTTCTGAGGATAGCACCTTAAAAAAAAAAACAAACTCTTTTGAGAATATAATTGATCAAAATAAAAATGGGATGCTGGAATGGAGAAGACCATACAAATTAACTAAAGATAATGTGCTCAAGGCTTTAAAAAAAAAAACTATTTCCTGTGATGTGATGAATATGAATGTTCCAACGTGGCTTTGGAAACACTGTGGACTTTGGGGAGCAATCATTCTCCTCACTGAGTCCCTCTAGTGAGTTACTGTTCAGGGAGAGTTGGAAGCTGACTGTTTCTAGAGGGGAAGACTCTGGAAACTAATATAATACAAGGGCTTGAGTGGAAGAAAGGAATGTGTCGTAAGCTTCTTTATGACCCTAAGGGATGTTTTGTTTATGCTTTATTTAACACTTGGTACCTCAAAGCAAATTGTAAGTACATTCGTGAACAAAAGAAAACTGAAAAAAAAAATTGCGTGAGATTAAAAGCTCCAGAGATTGTTGGATTTTGAATCACAGACGAGTCATTTTTGAAAGCATGGTGTTCAGAAAGACAGTTGTATACATGAATGCTATTTACAGGTAAAACGAAAGGCGAAAAGCCTCTAGATGCTACCCAGGAGGGTGCGGGATTAATCAGGGCTTTCGTGTGCAGAAGAGGGAAATTGCCTCCATTTGTTGTGTTTGGCTGATAGTGTGGGTTTTATTAGGTGTTTATATTAGTGTGCATTTTGCCACACGCATAAAGGAGAGCCGAGTTTTATTACGTGAGGCCTCGCGAATTCAGATTTATGCTCAACATTACATAGGCTGAAGAGCATCTTTGTCTAACAGAGGAAACATGAGAGACCGAAGGGCGGAAGGAACAGATCAGTCTTCTAAAAACACTTTGGGAGGTCAGCACGTAAACAGTGGGGACACGAACCGTCATAAGTCCTTGTTCTTCCTCAAAAGTAAAGAGCCTGAGAATTTCTACAAGTCAGTCCTCGTTAGCCTGTTTTGAGTTACCGTCTATTTTCTTTCTGTTTTCTGTACATTTTTACAAGTGAACAAAAAACGGGTGCCTGGGTGGCTCCGTCGGTGGAGGGTCCGACTTCGGTTCAGGTCATGATCTCTCGGTTGGTGAGTTCGAGCCCCACGTCGGGCTCTGTGCTGACACCTCGGAGCCCCGAGCCTGTTTCAGATTCTGTGTCTCCCTCTCTCTCTCTCTGCCCCTCCCCCACTCACTATCAAAAAAATGTGTCTATCAAAAAAAGGAATAAACGTGAAAAAAATTTTTTAAAAAGGGGACAAAATGAATGTATACTGGCAAAAGAAACCGGTGGTATGACTTTAGAACATGAATTCCCCTGCGATGTCTTTGAACCGGTGACCTTCGCGGTATAGCGGAGGTCACAGTGGTCTTCAATGCAAGACTATGACAATTTTAAAGACAGCAAATGGGGGGACGTCGGGAGGTATATTAAACAAGAGGAAGCCCTTTAAGAGCTTCTTGATAAGTTATATGTATTTTTATAATAAACTGTGTTTACCATAAAGAATAAAACTGTAAAGGTACGCCCTAATGCGCGTTGTATGGTTGTGCAAGCTGACGAAACATTTTCATACGCACCGTCGTCCCGAGCGATCGGGACCCCAGCGAGGGGGGGGATGCCGCCCGCCCGCTTGGCGGGTGAGCCCGCAGAGGCTAAAGCGCACAGTGTCACCGGGGTAGCGGCCGGCTGCCGCCAGGGGAAGGGTTGGAGCTCCTCGGGGAAGCCCGAAGCCTCCCCAAGGTCAGAAGGGAAAGTGTGGGGGGCGACCTTGATGGGAGGGGTGGCTTACCGGGTGCTGGCGCTGCACGAGCCCTGCGGGGCACAGAACCGGAGGTGTGCGCAACCCAGGGAGGGGGTCACCGGTTTGGGGACGGCCTCTTACACACGGTGACCCACGAGCGGCTGGAGTTGGGAGGCCCCGGTGGGTCTGGAGGGAGGCATCCTCTGGCGAGCCCCAGGGGAGTCTGCGACTCTGTGCTGGGGAGGAAAGGGGCCCCCGGGGTGGGCCACCGCATCCTGGGGCCACGGGAGTTGCCCTCACCCGCCCTATTCCTCCCTTCCGCTCAGCCTCTGCACAGATGTGGGGAAACACAGTGTCAGAAGCCACCAGCAGGATGGGAACCGACTGAACAAGTAGGGAGAGGCGACTTTCAGGGGTCAACAGATAGCCAAGCAGGACTGGCACCCTGGAGGAGGCAGCCCTGGTCGCGGAGGGTGAACGGAGCCGGCCTGACTTCTCCCAGTTCTGGAGGGGGCGCAGGGGTCCCGGGTGGTCCGGTTGCGGTCTCAGTGGTCCCGACCACCCTTGTCTGGCATAGAAAAGAAACGGGGACTCAGGGTAGACGTTCCATCACGATGTGAACATTCTGTTAGTGTTTTCCTTGCATCTCTCAGATTCCCGAGCCTCTGGCACAGCTCTGGAGACGCGGTTCGCAGGGGATACCGCACGTCCCTTCCTCTGCGGTCAGACAGTGGGGTTCCGGAGTCGGCCTCTGGGGGACACCCGCAGCTGCGTGCATTTCATCTGGGCCCAGACCTTGAGACGTGGGGAGACACGGTAAGGTGAATTTCCGGAACAGGCAGAAACGGGGCCGGACTGAGCGTCAGTGAAAGAGTGACTCACGCAGCAGCTGGCTTGGTGCCTGGCGCGGGTCCCTTCCGGAGGAGAGAGCGGTGTCCCCTTGTGTTCCCTTCTCTCTGAGCCTTCGTCCCCACGCGAGCGAAAGGGCGTAATACAGATCTTTCTAGCTGACAGGGTAGCTGGGAGTCGGCAGCGGGAGGATGCAGGGGGAAGCACCTGGACCCACAGAAGTGTGAGATTTGAGTCATTGCTATGAGGTTGACACACTGGGACCCGTCCCCTGGGCCACGCCAGCGTCAGGAGGCTGCGGAGAGCAGTGGGTTTGGTCTGGTGTGGGAGGAGGCGAGGCGAGGTGCTGAGAGCTGGGCTGTGTCCCAGGCCGAGGGGGCAAACGCCGGAGGCACTGGGGTGACCCGAGGTGCAGAGCACTGGAAGGGAGCACTGAGAAAAGCCGGTGCCCAAGAGCCCCAGGGCAGGAAAGGATGGCTGGACACTGACAGGCTACGTGCTCTGAGCGGCTTCTCACAGATGACCCGAGGGGAGACCTGGAAACGAGTCCCACGGCCGTGGTGGGGACGTCACGGGCCCCCACATCACAGATGACACAGAAATGCCGCTGAAGGCGAAGAGAATCTGTAGTCTCACCTGAGGACTGGGTTTCTCATCTTACAAAACCAAGCAGCTTTGTTTTAACTGTGAGGTTAAATTCAACTTTGATCCAATGTGATTTAACTTCTATTTAGAAGGAAATCGAGTTGTTGTCCTTTGGGGGAATTATAACTATGTCTGGGCTAGTCTTTTAAAAGCTGAATTAGGGGCGCCTGGGTGGCTCAGTCTGTTAACTGTCCAACTACAGCTCAGGTCATGATCTTACGGTTCATGGGTTCGAGCCCCGCATCGGGCTCTATGCTGACAGCTGAGAGCCTGGAGCCTGCTTCTGATTCTGTGTCTCCCTCTCTCTCTGCCCCTCCCGTGCTCGTGCTCGTGCTTATGCTCCATCTCTCTCTTTCAAAAATAAACAAACATTAAAAAAAAAAATAAAAGCTGGATGAAATCTGAAAGCTAACCTACATGATTTCCTTGAGAACTCAAGACATTCCTTCACTCTTTTCCTTCTGGGCGCAGGATTTATTTGCTCTTGATGCAAAACACAACATTTTAACTCAAATTAGGGAGAAAAAATGGAGAGGGGTAACAGGGCAGCCAGAAAGCTCCTGGACCCCAGTAGGACTCCTGGGGTCCCTGTAACTGTCTCTTACTCTCCGGGGCCAGGACAGCCATGCCCCGGCCTCTGCTCTCCAATGTCGGTCTGATTCTGGGTCTCACCCTGGGCAAAGCGATATACAGCTTCTACAGCCACATACAGTGTCATAGAAAAAAGAATGTAGCGTTGACAACTTGTGTGACACATTCTGAACTGTAATCATTTCCTACTGATTGGATATAGTACCCGAGAAGGTCCCACTGATGTTCCCAGAGTGTAGATGAGGCGTCGTGGGACTCCAGAGGGGTTCATTGTCCCTGATTTGCTTAGAGCTTCCCCTGAGAGGGGAACAGGTATATGAAGACCATTGAGATCTTGGGCGTTGTCCACACTGATGTCTACCCATGTAGACCATGTAGCCCTTGGGGACTGTCTACCTATGTGTTTTAAAGTTTATTCATTCTTAGAGAGAGAGTGTATGTGTGTGCAGGGAGGGGCAGAGAGAGAGGAGAGAGAGAATCCCAAGAAAGCTCCATGCTGTGCTGTTAGCACAAAGCCGGATGCCGGGCTCACACCCGTGAACCATGAGATCATGACCTGAGCTGAAATCAAGAGTCAGACACTTAACCGACGGAGCCACCCAGGCACCCGTGCCCATGCTTTTTGCCTAGGGACCTTGTCACCTGCAAATGATCCTACCCTATACAAATACGCCCAATAATGGGATACTACTCTGTAACGAAGGACAAACATTCACACGACAACATGGGGGAACCTCAAACCTGTTAAGCTAAGTGAAAGAAGCCAGACTCAAACGACTACAGACTGGAGGAGTCCATTTATAAGCTATTCTGGAAAAGGCAAAACCATAAGGCAGGAAGCAGATCGCCGGCTGACAAGGTCTAGGGAGGGGCTCGACAACAAAGGAGCAGGAGGGAAGGTTGGGGGGTGGAACGTCTAGATCTTGCTTGTTGAGGTGGCTGTACAGCCCCAGATGTTGTCAACACTGATGGGACTATATACCAAGAAGTAAAAGTACGCTCTATAAAAAGACACTCTGCAAATTATGCCTCAATGGATTTGACCAAAAAGAAATGTTTTTAAAGAACCATTGACCAAGAATGGGTGACACAGATGTTGAAGTGAAGAGTCAGTCATGAAAAAAATAAGATGTATTGATGGATTTATAGGGGAATGGATGGAAGGCTCGATAGGAGATAAAGCGAGTCCAGTGAAACTCAGTGGCAGAATCCAGGGGGTAGTTGTATATAGATGCTCCCACTACAATTCTTTCAACTTTTCTGTATGTGAAAATTGTTGCCAATGAAATCTTGGAACACATTTAAAGAACACATCTAACACATATCCTTCACGATTGGTACCATTTAGAGGGGGCTTGCAAGCCCACAAAATCCCTTCCATGCCATGGCCTCTGATGGGCTCAAAAGAGCATGTTTTCTGATCCTTTGAAGCCATGCTGATAGAAGTAAAGCTTCCCCTTGTCCAGAGGGGGAGTCTCCCGAGGTTCTTTGCAGGCTCCTTTACATGTGTTTACTTGTTTTCCTTTCACACAACGTTAGCAAGTGAATCCTCTGGGCTTTGTGTCACTTGCTCGGAAATTGAAGGATTGGATTAATTTGACTCTATGGATAACAAGTCCTCGGGGAAAGAAACTTTGGGCGGCAGAAATTCAGAGTCAGCAAATATCCCAGACCCTGTTTTTTCGGGATCTTGCCCGGCTATGCAGTGCACGGGCTCCAGCCCTAGATGCCTCTCTCCATTTTGTGACAGGGACAAGTGTCAAATCACCCACTCACAAGCACGAGAACACCTCTGGTGCCTTGGAAACCGGGCGTCATGGGACCAGCCCACAAGGGGACAGGGAATGGTCTTGTTTCCCAGTCGGCATTCATTTTGGCGGGGGGGGTGCAAAGATTCACTCTTCCGGGAGCATGTGGGGACTAGTTCCACCCTACATTACCATGTGGGGACAGTGGGGGCAGTGTGGCAAAGCTACAGAGCCCCAGACTCCAGGCGAGGTGAATAGTTAAGTGCACGCTCCAGTCCACATCCAATACAATCTCTTTTTACAATTATGGTCTTTGTGTGTGTGTGTGTGTGTGTGTGTGTGTGTGTGTGTGTGTGTGTGTATTTGAGTGAATCAGATTAGATATACTCAAACTGCCCGAACCCTGCAAACCTTCGTGTGCATTTATTTGGCTGTATGAACCCCGTCTAAAGAAATTCAAGGCTGCTGATGGACACAGAAAGGTATGCAAGTTAGGTGGCTACATGAGACAAGCAAGTTGCAGAACAGATCCGAGAAAACAATATGTTTAGAATGTTTTAGTCCAAGAAATGAGAACACTATGCTGTATGGTCGTGGGCTGGGGGGGGGGGGGGGGGGTTCTAGATGACTTCCTCCCCTCTCCCTTATGTGTTTGTATATTGCTTGATTCTTGCACCACAGAGACGTGATGGTTTTGTATCAGCTCAAAACGGAATGAAGATGTTTGTTTTCTAGCGTTACTGCCCAAGCTCGTGGTTTTCACAGCCTTGACAACTGGTGTGTGTGTACATGCACACACACACACATGCACACACGCACACACCTTCATATGGACTTAAACAATTTCCGATCTTGCTGTTTCTGAGGAAAACCCGGCACGCACAAAGTGGGTGATGTTTGGCTCACATATTTCAAGATGGTTTTCGTCTCCTGGAACCCTCCTCCCCCTGCCCCCACCCCCAACTTAATACACTAGCTTCACGTTACCCAGAAAATGTGCTCTTTTGCTAATTTTCTGCTTTTAAGCAGAGACCAAGTTGTTATTCTAGTGAGTAACTTTTGGGCTCTTTTTATCTGTCTACAAACAACCAATCTGAGAATAAAAAGCTTTGGGATCTGTCACCAAGCCCTGAGTTCTCTAATCCCTCTGCAGTTTTCTGCCTTTCTTTCTTTCTTTCTTTCTTTCTTTCTTTCTTTCTTTCTTTCTCTTTCCTTTCTTTCAAATTTGTGTTCATTGTAGTAGTGTTTCTTCTTCCTCTCCTTCCCTTTTCCCTCCACACCCTCTCTTTTGTCCGCCCTTGGCTGAACACAGCTAAAATATCTGTCCAGATCAATGTACATACAAAGAGAGCACTTTTTCAACCAACAGAACCCCCTTGAATTATTCAAAGTATCTCCCTTTCTCGGGTTTCCCGTCCTTTTTTTCCTTGACAGTAGGAGCTGGAATGGGGCATTTGGCAATGGCACTCCCAGACTCAGTCATTAAGGCAGAAGAAGGGTGAGGCTTCTAGAGAAGCAATTACTCTTCTGGACCATGAGAAAATAGGTAACGCCACGTTTGAAGGTATATAAAGGACTCTTACATCAGTGGGAATGCGAGGGTCCCTAAACAAGATACAGCTGAATCCTCTGGAACTGGCAGGACTGTGGGGTAAACAAGATGTGGGACTGGGGGGAGACTCAGACCTGGGGGGGGCAGTGGGGGGCAGCCTGCCTATTGTCTGAGCTGAGGCTGTTAATGGACAATTTTAGCAGGTGGATAAAATGGAGCCTAGAAGAATGTGTAATTTAGGGATTGCAGGGAATGTTCTAAAAGGCATCTTTCTTTGGTTTTTATACTTGGGGCGCCCCCTCATTTACCGGCTCCCAAATCTTTAAGCTTACGGCTTTACAGCAAACAGACACCACCACAGGGATTCTCGGGTGGGGAGATGGACCAGAGAGGCCCGGCCCGCAGCGGTAGCAGTGCCGGAAGGAACAGACACTCAGGGCGATTCCGATGGCATCAGGGCAGCAGCCTGGCAGGTGCGAGGCAGCAACATGGCTTCTGCTCCTCTGGGATGTTCGAGTGTCTGTGTGCTGAGAAGCCAGCTCGGGGCTTCCCCAGGCCAGACTCCCAGGGGAGGGGGCGCAGGGAAATGTGAGAGTGTCCAGGCCCAGCCCGGCCAGCAAGCAGGGAGCCAGTGCCGAAAGCCGATAGTAAGCGGGCCTGCTCTGTAAGCTGACGCTGGCTCTCGGGCAGGCAGGGGCCATCTGTGCAGTGGTGGCCCCGTGGGGACAGAGGCCGCCGGGAAAGGCGCCCCGCGTACCTTCTGTAGGCCTCTCTGGCTCCCCGGGACCTGCCCGGGGCCTCGGCCCTCGGCCTGAGCTCCATTGGAGCCACCTGTTATTTAGAAGAGACTCCGAGAGCTTTCTAGGGACCAGAGTGCTCCCCAAAGCCACGCGGGGTGAGGAGGAGCCGCAAGGTGTTCTTACCTCCTTGTGCGGAACTGCACGTCCAGGACAGCCACGGACGGGAGAGCCCTCCTTCGAAATCTTGCCCGCGCTCCCAGACACGGTCCAGAAGTCTCCCCGCTGCCCGCAGGCCCCCAGCCGCCCCGTCACAAAGAAGAACGCCACCCACTGAGCCAGGAGAACGGGCAGAGGAGCAGACCTGACAGCCGAGTCACGTTACCCCTGGGAAGGAAGTCGCCAGTGGTATCTCTGAGCAACATCCCTAATCTCAACCGTGTATCAGCTTTGTCACTGCTGTCTTCCCAGGGACCCAGGGAGCTGTCACTGGGGTCCGCGAGGGTGCCATTCTGCGGCCTTGTCCATCAAAGTTCCACCAGACAGGGAGGCAAAACCTCTGGAGGACACGAACAAGACGTCCTCGGGCTGTGTCATCTGGATGTTTTTACTGGTACGGAGAACGGCCTGGGGATCCACCGTTGGGGAAAACGCCGGGTTTTCCAGAAGAAAGGAGTTGTCGCACCCCCAGAGGCCAGAGTGGTTTTCCTGGGCGCGGCTGGACCCTCCCGCCTGCGGTGGTGCCCAGGGCTGGACGTGCGGGCGGGTGACGCCAAGGCTCAGGAAGAAGGGCCACCTTCCCCAATGCGACATTTACCCCCCCAACCGCCCAAAAGCACTGGTGGCCCCGCTGCACTGTCCCCCACGTCACTGTCACCACTTGTGTCCTCTCAGATGCCAGCAGCCACCACGGCCATGTACCAGGCACGGTGCAAGGAGGGGACACAAGTCATGTCTTTTAACCTCCCCAATAGCACCGTGAGGCTGGTGTCATCGTAACAGCCATGTTACGGTCAAGGAGGTGGGCACCAGGGAGGTACAGGGACCCCCCACAGGCCAGTAGCTAAGAAGTCTCCCTGCTGTCAGAGCGTTACCCTTGCCAGGGGTCCCGTCCCTCAGTGTCCCCTAACTGTGGCAGAGTAAAGGAAAGGCAGGCTCATGGCCAGCCCAGACGCTGCTGTCCTCGTTCAGAAAGTCCAGGTGTCCATTGAGCTATTGGTCACACCCCCCTTTACCTGGGGGTCTCAGGTAGGCAGCCTGGTAGGGTTTCTGGGGTGTCAGAAGAGCCCCTCTTCAGCCTGCCCACCATCGTGGATTTGGGCCTTTCTGTGGTGGCCCCTCATAAAATGCAAATATCCCAGGGGCACCTGGGCGGCTCAGTCGGGTGGGTTTCTGACTTTGGCTCAGGTCACGATCTCGCGGTTCGTGGGTTCGAGCCCAGAGTCAGGCTCTGTGCTGACAGCTCAGAGCCTGGAGCCTGCTTCGGATTCTGTGTCTCCCTCTCTCTGCCCCTCCCCAGCTCGTGCTCTGTCTCAAAAATGAATAAACATTAAAAAAAAATTTTTTTAGGGGCATCTGGGTGGCTCAGTCGGTTGAGCGTCCGACTTCGGATCAGGTCACGATCTCACGGTTTGTGGGTTCGAGCCCCACATCGGGCTCTGTGCTGACAGCTCAGAGCCCGGAGTCTGCTTCGGGTTCTGTGTCTCCCTCTCTCTCTCTCTCTCTCTGCTCCTCCCCTGCTCACACTCGGTCTCTCTCTCAAAAATAAAATAAAGATTAAAAAAAAAAATCTAAAAAAATTTTTAATCCAAACATCTCTACGAAGGGTAACATGTTGTAGCTCTCATACCTTGGTACCATTACGTGGCACGCCACCCTACTACAGACCGTAAACATCTCATTACAGACACCGGGAGTGAAAAGCAGCAGCCAGGGGTAGTAAGGGAAGGTGGCCTTCGGGAGTCATTGCTTTAATAAGAATACAATTTTGCTTGAACTCAAGCCTTTACTGAGTATTCTAGGTGCCGGGCATTTTGCGGAGTTATAGGCCTGTCGTAATGTCTGCAATTTACTTTGGCAGGAAGTAGATAAAGCGAATATGGCAACATGGTAACGATTGTTAAGTTTAGGTGATGGGTGTACGGGATTCGTTATATTATTTTCTCTACTTCTCTGTATCGTTGAAAATTTTCATAAGAAGAAGAAAAACAAAGCTTTCCAGTAGCTCAGAATCCATCTTCTACCGCAAGGATGACAGGTTCTGTGGTAAGCATAATTCTAAGATGGCCCCTGACTCCTGACCCTGGCACACATGCTCTGTGTGATTCCCTGATCTCCAGTGTGGGAAAGACCTGGAATATGATGAGATTTTACTTCCATGACTAGGTTATATGGGCAAAGAAGGATTTTACAGATGTAATTAAGATCCCTGATCCCTGATTTTGAACTAATCAAAAGGAGATTGTCCTGGGTGGGCCTGGCCTAATCAGGAGAACTCTTTGCAGGAGAGATTACACGCAGTACCAGATACTCTCTAGTTGACCTTAAGAAAACAGAACTGCCATGGTGGAGAGAGGGCCCTGTGGGTAGCCTTTTCTTGCTGAGGGCCTCAGTCCTACCACAAGGAACTAAATTCTGCCACAACCGTTGAGTTTGGAAGGAGACTCTGAGCCTCAGAGGGTTCAGCAGTTATGGCTGACACACCGACCACAGCATTGGCTGACCCTGAGTAGACCCAGCTGATTCATGCCTAGTCTCCTGACCGATGGAAACCGTGAGGTAATAAATGGGTATTATTTGAAGACAATAAGCTTGTGGTAACTAGCTACAAAGCAACAGAATACAAATACAGGTTTTTGCTGTTGAGGCAGGTCTAATTGATGCGAAATAGTACTGGGTTGGAAAGGATTCCAAGACTGGGCCTGGCTTCCCTGGGTGAGGAGAATGGTGGTTGATTAGCAATGCCTGCATGGGCACGGGGGTGCAGAGTTGATTAGCAACGCCTGCATGGGCACGGAAGTGCACAGTGGTGGCATGTATATCTCCTATTGCCATTCAAGGTCCCTTTGTGAATTTGGGGGAAAAGGTTATTAACTTATTTTTTCTCAGTAACAGAATCACCCCAAGGGTTACTCTTGGGTGTCTGAGTCAGAGGGGATGCTGACCTGTAAGAAAAGCCTCAGAGAAAGGGGACAGAAAAAGTTATCAAAGACCGAGTTTAGCAACTGCAAAACAATGTCTAGGGCCAGGCTTGTAGGCTGGTGTTTGCAGTGAGAAACTTCTCCATTGTTCTCGCTTCAGCGTCCTCACTCTTTTCCCCTTTCCATGGCCTCTACTCCTCGGCCTTCAAACATGCACAGGTGTTCCATGAGTTGGCAAAGTCCACCCCAGGCAAAGTCCACCCCAGGCAAAGTCACTTGATCCGCTGCTGATTCTGAGTCACACTGACTCTCTAACACGGCGGGCCTCTTGACCACTCTGCAGGAATGTCAGAAACCCACCGCCCCCCTTCCTCAGACGCTTATGCCAAAGAGGTCGGGACCAGCCTGCTTAATGTCAAACCTGGATTAAGCATTTGTTAACACCTCATTGTTTCGTATTAAAACCATGCAGAAACCTTCTCCCAAAGTCCAGGCGTTAGTCCCATAATTTAAGTACGATCGCTGTCATGAAACCGGTCCTCCTCCCAAGTTCTTGCCGGTGGAGGGCAGGCTGCCCCACCCCCACCCCATCGCTATGCAACAGCACAGATCATACTCGACCCTTTCTCAGCGACACGCCCCACACCGGAGGTCTTGTCCGAAATCGGCGGGACCACAGCTCTTTCCCCCACGGACACAGAATGAAGGCTCGCAAAAGCCAGAGTCCGAACTTGAGAGGTTCAGGTGAAAGACGCAGAGGAGTAAGAAAGTTGCTAACGGCTGTTCCTTTATATTCAAGATTCTGCTGCGTGCAATTCCTTGCACGTGGGGTGCTATTTGAAACCCAAGCAGCCCAGCTGGGCCCCCCACGCTAACACATCGTCACCGTTTGCTATTTATCCTCCCAAACCCCTCATTCCTCTTAATTCAACCGTCCTCACCGGGGGCTCCTAACACGTGAGAAAGTCTCGCCAACATCTAATGAGGCTGAAACAGCACCGTGTGATGGGCCTTTAGCGAGAGCAACACCCAGCCCTTAAACCAGGGCCCGGGGGTCCACAGTGGTCACACTCCGTGTCACGGCCTACTGTCCGCTGGTGAGTATTTAAAGAGTTCACGGCTCGTGTTTAGACTTGAGGGCTTGGACTGAGAAAGTAGTGTGTTTTTGTTTTCTGGAAAAGTCAGGAAACCTGGCCACGTGGGCCTCCGTTCGTTCCTCATGAAAACAACATGACGACAATATGGTGCCCTCTTATGGGGGGCACACGTGTTCCCCATTTACCACAGTCTCTACCGTTCCCTGTTGCCTCTTCAGGCCGAGGCCGGAAGTCACTGAAGCTCGTCATCATGGCTTTACCGTTGTTTTTCTCATGACAAACACGAGCGCTGTGAAAACGGCCCTTGACCCACTCACGTACCTCAGCAGCCTAGCCCCTCGATTTGAACTTGCTGACACGTGGGGTTAAATGACCCTCCCCGGCAACAGACACACACCAGTATGGTACTTATTGCTGGGTGATGGTCCCGGCATATATTAGGAACGCTCTTTCTTTCTCAGATTACTTCAACACTGAACTCTCCCTTTTGGTTAGCGTTTCTGTCAACTCAAGGGGAACCTCAGTGAGAGTCTGAAAATTTAGGAAACACACGACTGGTCCTTTAACGGAAATGTGACTCACCCGAGTCTCACCCGCTCTAGCTACCTGCCCGTTTGAGCGGACATCTGGCGCCTGGCCCCCCCTGTAGAAAACGAAAGTTCCGATTCACACAACCCCTTGACTGGTGTCAATACTCATTTGTAGTTTCCATCTAGATGCAGAAATAAAGAGAGAGGCCCTCTCTCACCTGCTACTTGAAACAAGGCATATTTTGTTACCTCTAATTAGGAGGCAGCTACAGGAAGGAAGGGGGAAGGAGGGGAGGGGGACGACTAAGGTCTCGGCGAGAGGGTGCCCTGGACGAGGAGGGGGCAGGGAGGGGTGCGGAGGGGAGGCCAGCACAGAGGAGGGGCGCAGGCCACACCCTTGGGACACTCACGGTTGAGCTGCCTTCTCCGGATCCTGTCCCTCCATGGCCTGCTTCTGACCCAGTGTAATCGTGAAGGTAGCACCATGGTCCCGGCCTGAGCCTTCTACAACCTTCTCATGGCAGGGAGCAAAAGGGCGCCGGGGGATACGGAAGCCAAGTCCACTTGTATCAAAGAAAAAAAAAAAGCACCCCAAACACAAACCGTCTTCTCTTTTTTGTATCTGAGGCTTCCGTTGACTTCTTTATCTTCTAACTTGCTTTTTCCTTTCCTTCCCTTCGCTCCCCGCTGGCCCGAAGGCGGCTGCCGGGCCGCGGGGCCGAGCCTCTCCCGGCCTCCTGTGCCATGTTTTATGCATGAAGATGATGGGGCGGTAATTTATTCTAGAGGAGCTCCTGTGTCCGCCCCTCGTCACAGCAGCCGGGCGCTGGCTGGGGGAGGGCAGGTGGCGGGTCCGCGGGAAGGACGGGCTCCCGCTCTGCAGGCAGGATTGCGGAGCTGGGGGGGGGGGGGGGGTGGCCCGGGGCCCTCACACCTTGGGGCACTGATTTATTTACTGTTGGGTCTCTGGCACCAGGCACAGGGCGGATGAACAGCACATAGTTGGTGAATGGATGCACGGTCCCGTGATAACCGACGTGAGGACTTCTTTGTGCCCCCGGGAGCCCTTTGCTCCAGTTAAGCTGCTGGCTCCCTGCCTGCTCGAACCTGCCCGCCCGTGTCTCTCCCTGTACTCCCCCCCGCTCCCCACTGGAAATCTTGTTTTCCTGTGAAGCATTCCTGAACCCACACTGACGGGGCCAGCCCCCGTGCACCTGTGCCCCTCACGGTCCTCTGGCCCGTGGCCAGACGGCCCTCATCTGTTAGAGCTCTTCTCCGTTCGCTGGTTTGTTTTAACGCGCGTGTCCGAAAGGGAGGCAGCTTCTTGGTGGCAGGAAGTATAGTCCTTTCCCCGAGCTGCCGCGTGCCGCGGTGCGCATGGGAAACTGGTGGCATGAAGGAGTGGCTGGGACAGTCGGCCTCCCCGATCTCCGTAGCCCCTCCTCAGACCACCCTGAATGAAGACACAGTGTAAGGAAATACACTGTGTGGGTGATAAAAACGCAGCCTCACGCGGGGCCCGCAGGTGCGGCCCCTCCAAACAGATGGCTTTCTGGAACAGCCCTCACGCAGACGTGGCAGAGCCTCGCCCGGGAGGGAAGCTCTCCCTGATTGCCCTTCCGGACGCCCTGTCACGTTGCCGCACACAGCCTACCGTCAGTGGTCAAGGCCTTAGGAACAGCCTTGCCGTGAGGCCGGGATCGGGAAAAGTGACACTCAGGTGCCCGGACTGAGCCCAAGAGAATCCACCAGCTGGCTGAAGGCAGGGTCCCTGGCATCTCTTCGGTGTCTCTCGTGGGCCACAAGCTGGGGGGACAGGTGACTGTGGAGAGATCAGAGTCGGGAGGGCTGGAGTGGCCCCCAGCCAGAGCTGTGGCATGGGCACGGCTTACTCCCAGAGAGGAAATGACCCATAGACCTCCCCAGGGTTGTAAAGACGCAGTGAGATAAAGTAACTCTAGGGGTGGCAGCACATTGGACCGCTCCCGGGGAGCTCAGTGGCTCTGGGCCCGGCGGGGCATAGAGTACCTTCCAAAATGTCTGGGTGCAAACTTCGGTAGCCTGCTGGCTAGCTTCGTGCCTTGAACATCACTGTGCCTCAGTTTCTTCATCTGTAAAGTGGGGAGAAGAATGACAGCCGCTGCCTTCGGGTTATGCTGACGTCATGAGTCGATACACGCAAAGGACTTAGATTGTGCTCAGCATAAAAGCATTGCTCCTGGTTGTCAGCGTCTACTGTTAATTAGCAATGTGATTTCACAAAAGGGGGCAAATTCCCTGGGCCTTTGTTTCCTTAGCTGCAAAATGGGGCGCGGGGCAGGAGCCGGGGTATATTATGTCAAGAATCTGGAGTATTAGTTTCCTATTGCTGCTTTAATTTATCACCACAAATTTAAAAGGACACCAATATCTTACAGTTGGGGAGGTCCAAGTCTGGAATGGGTCTCACCAGGCGGAACGCGGGGCTGGGTTCCTCCTGGAGGCCCTAGGGGGACGATCTGTTCCTTGATTCCAGGGGCCTCTGGGGGCAGCTGGTTGTCCTCGAATCTACATCCAGGGGTCTCTGTGAGCCTGGGGACCACCACCCCAGGGCCCTTTACACCAAACATAGTGACTTGGTTAATGAGGGTCGGGATGGCTTGGCTGGTCTACACAATCACCGCTGGGCCCTGGTGGGTCTGTATCTTGAGCTTCGTTTTCCAAAGCAGGGTGGAGGGTGGAGAACAAGATTTGCACAAAAATCTATGTAAGGTAGCCACTGAGAAGGTTTTATTGGCTGTTGCAAGGGGACACAATCCCCTAGAATGACGAACGCAGGACGAGAAAACCAGGAAGCCTGGGAAAGGACGTTCTCACAGTCTTGTCTGCCCTTGACCTCCACGATCATTCGCTGCAACGCGTCTCTGCTCTTCCTGCCACTAACGGTAAATCAGATCAGGTGGCCACCAACCAGGCAAATGAGAGAGGAGAGGAAGCTCCAGAGAGGATGCTCCCTTCTGCCATCTTGGTTCACCAATGGCTCTTCAAAGTCTGTGCCCACAATGAACTTGAACCTACAGTATGTGATACAAAATGAAGCACTTTTTTTTTTCTTTTTTTTTTTTTTTTGCAGTCGGTATCAGATCTTCTTTCCTCCTCCTGAGGCCACACATTTCCTCAGGCCTGTGCTGCCTGAGTCACTGCTTTTCTGATGCACATAATTTACAACAGCAGATGAGGGAGAACAGCGGGCCAGGGGGGCGGAAAGTACAGTTAGGTCTAAAATGAGAGGCAGTTGAAAAGTTTGCATTTCCTCTTCTCTTGTGCATTGAAATACAAATCATACCAGTTGATTCCTGATAATCACGGAGAGACTGGTGGGAGGGGGGGCAGAGCCAGAAGCAGAGGACTTTCCATCATTCTTGCCAGTTCTTTCCGGTCACGTTGGCCGTGCTGTGGGCCCACGGCTCATACCGAATGGTTCCCCTTTCTGACTCCTCAAGCTTTCCCTTTTCTTTCACTGAGCACACACTTGTAAACGGTGGGAATAAGTGTCTGTGGAGAGTGTCACCCTCCCAGGGGACATTCTCCTTTGCGCTACGGGTCGAATCTCAATTTCTGACTCTCCTCTAGGCTCGTGCTGCTATTAAACTTTCATCGGTTGCAGGATTTCATGGCCAAGCAGATTCTGCCAGGAGCAATATGTTTAAAAGAACATGAAAAAAAAAAAGGGCATAATTATGAGATCCTTTCTTCATTCTCCCTTCAACTCATTTTCAATAGATGGAGACTAGATGCTAGGTTCAGGAGAAAGCCCACCAGTGGGTTTATTTCTACTTTAAAACAGTCCTGGGGAGAAACAGACTTTCAAGGCCTCAGTGGAGAATGGAAACCACTGAGCTAAGGCACATAGTGCTACTTTTAAAGCCAACCACTAAGGAAAACTTGGTATTATTTTTAAATAAAAGCTTATCAAACACCAGGAGGAAAGAACAGCACAGCACGGTATTTCTCTCCTGCCACAAACACACATTAAAAAGGACATAGGGCTCAGCTTATTCCCTGGAACCGGGAAGGGAGCGGGAGCCAGGTCCTGGCCGCGGCTTTCTGGCTGGCTATCAACCCACATTGACGGAGTGCTTACCAAGAAATAGGCTTTGTGTTGCATGCTTTGAGTAGATATATGCTTTTGTTTAATCTCCCCCATGTTCTTATTAATAAGTAGCTACAGTAATCTCAATTTTTTAATGTTTATTTATTTTTGAGAGAGAGAGAGACAGAGCATGAGTGGGCAGGGGCAGAGAGAGTGAGGGAGACACAGAATCCGAAGCAGGCTCCAGGCTCTGAGCTGTCAGCACAGAGCCTGATGTGGGACTCGAACTCCCAAACCGTGAGATCATGACCTCAGCCGAAGTTGGCCGCTCAACCGATTGAGCCACCCAGGCACCCCGCTTCTCTTCTGTTTACCCCAAAGTAAAAATGAAGAATCAGAACCTCCCAGAACTTCGGAGCTGCAGAGAACTCGGGGATCACTGCCCGACCCCTTCACATCACGGGAGGGGGAGCAGAGACTTAGAAATGTTTCTTCAGTGGCACCAAACCAGTTAGTTCCTGAGGCAATCTTAATACCCCATTGTTCTTTCCACGTTCACAAGCCATCACAAGCCTGACTTCTCGCGTATGAAATGCATGCATTGTCGGCAATGTTTTGAACATTATGTTTTATGTGTGAGCAAACAGCATCGCAAGAACTGCATTTTATTTATTTATTTATTTATTTTTTCAATATATGAAATTTATTGTCAAATTGGTTTCCATACAACACCCAGTGCTCATCCCAAAAGGTGCCCTCCTCAATACCCATCACCCACCCTCCCCTCCCTCCCACCCCCCATCAACCCTCAGTTCTCGGTTTTTAAAAGTCTCTTATGCTTTGGCTCTCTCCCACTCTAACCTCTTTTTTTTTTTTCCTTCCTCTCCCCCATGGGTTTCTGTTAAGTTTCTCAGGATCCACGTAAGAGTGAAAACATATGGTATCTGTCTTTCTCTGTATGGCTTATTTCACTTAGCATCACACTCCCCAGTTCCATCCACGTTGCTACAAAGGGCCGTATTTCATTCTTTCTCATTGCCACGTAGTACTCCATTGTGTATATAAACCACAATTTCTTTATCCATTCATCAGTTGACGGACATTTAGGCTCTTTCCATAATTTGGCTATTGTTGAGAGTGCCGCTACAAACATTGGGGTACAGGTGCCCCTATGCATCAGTACTCCTGTATCCCTTGGGTAAATTCCTAGCAGTGCTATTGCTGGGTCATAGGGTAGGTCTATTTTTAATTTTCTGAGGAGCCTCCACACTGCTTTCCAGAGTGGCTGCACCAATTTGCATTCCCACCAACAGTGCAATTCTAAAATTCATATGGAACCACAAAAGGCCCCAAATAGCCAAAGTAATTTTGAAGAAGAAGACCAAAGCAGGAGACATCACAATCCCAGACTTTAGCCTCTACTACAAAGCTGTAATCATCAAGACAGCATGGTATTGGCACAAAAACAGACACGTAGACCAATGGAATAGAATAGAAACCCCAGAACTAGACCCACAAACGTATGGCCAACTCATCTTTGACAAAGCAGGAAAGAACATCCAATGGAAAAAAGACAGTCTCTTTAACAAATGGTGCTGGGAGAACTGGACAGCAACATGCAGAAGGTTGAAACTAGACCACTTTCTCACACCATTCACAAAAATAAACTCAAAATGGATAAAGGACCTGAATGTGAGACAGGAAACCATCAAAACCCTAGAGGAGAAAGCAGGAAAAGACCTCTCTGACCTCAGCCGTAGCAATCTCTTACTCGACACATCCCCAAAGGCAAGGGAATTAAAAGCAAAAATGAACTACTGGGACCTTATGAAGATAAAAAGCTTCTGCACAGCAAAGGAAACAACCAACAAAACTAAAAGGCAACCAACGGAATGGGAAAAGATATTTGCAAATGACATATCAGACAAAGGGCTAGTATCCAAAATCTATAAAGAGCTCACCAAGAACTGCATTTTAAAATGGTGCTATGATGGGGCGCCTGGGTGGCTCAGTCGGTGGGGCATTGGACTTCAGCTCAGGCCATGATCTCACAGCTCGTGGGTCCGAGCCCCCTGTTGGGCTCTGTGCTGACACCTCGGAGCCTGGAGCCTGCTTCGGATTCTGCGTCTCCCTCTCTCTCTGCCTCTCCCTTGCTCATGCTCTCTCTCTCTTTCTCTTTCTCTCTCTCTCTCAAAAATAAAATAAAAAACATAAAAAAAATTTTTTTAATGGTGCTATGAAACCAGAGCTTCCCAAAGGTTTCACGCGTGTGGTTCCCAGAGGGATACTCATCTGACTGGGGGCACGTATATTTTTATACATTTTTAGGACGGAAAGGGAAGAGAGTGGAGCGAGATAAGGAACACAGTGAGGGATGGTCTCTCCTTGATGTCTCCGCCGAGGGTCCTGGACCCACAAGAATCTGGGCACCTGCTTGAGGGAGGTTGTCCAAGCAGCCCGGAGGTGTTGACTTCACTAGGTTAATCCGATTCAGATTTTTTAGATGTTGTCGGCACTGGCCATATAAAGATGAACAATACGTGGGTTTGCTCCGGAGAACCTAAAGTCCCGGGGGGGAATGAGGACCGATTCACAAATAACTCCATTACTGGATCCGACGCGGTGGGTGTTGGAGCAGGCCCCGTGGAGCCATTTGGGAGCCCAGATGATAAAGAAATGATTCCAACAGGAAGGGGGCATCCTGGGCAGGTTTGGGGAGGCGGCGGCATCCGAGCTACGCCCTGAAAGACTGGGGGATGTCAAGGCGGGGAGAGGAATGAGAAAAAAGGCCTCGCAGGCCCAAGACTCATGTGCACAAAGGCTGGCGGAGGGGGGGGGGGGGGGGGGGGGGTAAACGCCAGGGAGCCCTGGAAGGAGGGGAGGTCCGGGGCAGGGAGAGCAGCCTGATGGGGTGGTGGGAGGCCCCACGGGGGGCGGGGGGAGGACAGACCCTCCTAGTCCAGAAGGAAGGGGACTTGTTATTCATCCAGGGCCTCCCTCATCACTGGGGTGTCTCGCCTTGTCCTCAGGAGTCCGTGGGTCTCACGCCTCCTCTCTTCACCACGCTACCTGGACGAAGAAGAATCAGAGATGCCCATGGATGCCGCAGGGTGTGGCCCCACGGGGACGCCAAATAAGGTGGTCTCGAGAGCCCAGAAGCTGCCCCTTGGCGTCTCAGAGAGGGTGGGCAAGGGCCTTCGTGGAGTCATCTTGTCCCAAGCTGTGGGGTTGAGGTCCAGGGGCTGAGAAGGCACCCAGGGAAGACCGTCTCTGGGAACTGTGTCATACCAAGCAAAACCTCAACAGAAAACTAGAAATCAGAAAGGAAAGCCGTTAACATACAAGGCAGAAGAAACACTTGCTGAAACACTTTGGGTTACCTGGCCGACATATTTAAAAGTGAAACAAACGTTGAAAATCTAAAAGATGTAAGCATTTACTGAGGGCTCGGTACGTGCCAGACGTCACGCCAAATGATTTGGGGGCATTATCTCCTACAACCCTGGAGAGCCTGATTATAACCAGAAATTCGCTGGGTGAGAGTAAAGTCTACGCCGAAGGGGTTAGTTGGTTGATGGCAAAGGTTAGCGTCATCGAGTTGGGACAACCAGTTCATCCTGGGTTGCCAGAGGCTTTGCCGGTTTCGGCACCGCAAACCTCACGTCCGCGGAACCCCCGGTCCTGGGTGAACTGGGATGGCTGACTGAGCAGAGTCTCTCTCTCCTCTTTTTGGGTTTATGCGTGGAGAGGACTGGACAGCTGGGCCCCTTCTCCCCGGGACGACATTGGATGAATACTGCCAAACTCCAATTTCTGTATCTTACTGTTCTAGCTCCTCACCCTGTGCCTTCTTCCTACATCTGCTGCCATAGGTTCATCTTGAGATGGCGAAGCAGAACTACGATCGTTCCCTCTTCCAGGTGCCTTCCTGCGCCACGGTGGCGGGCAGGTGCCAGCGTGGGACACACTCACCTGCCTCTAGAGCTCCTCTGGTGACTTACATCCATCAGGCAGGTGCACCGATGTGAGTCTCGAAGGAGCGAATGGGCAAAAGCAGTTGTTGGCCTTGTGTCAGGAGAACGGACTGTCTGGCAAGCGGGTCGACCCAGAAGCTTCCTGATCATGGCAGAGGCATGGTGCTTCCGGGGCCTTAGGCGGCCCCGGAAGTTTAGACAGTGTACCCTGAGTCCTTGCAATGATATTATGAGCTGTCGGTAACCATTCCTAAAGCTCCTTTTGCATAAATTAGCCAGAGGATTCTGTAGTTTGCAACCCAAATACCACAGACAGAGATGGTAATTTGGATGCCATTACCAACCGCTTCACAGCGGCCTCCTGGAGTTGCTGTATTGGAAGGAATTCTGAGGCCTCGTCCAGGCTCAGTGAGAACACCCACTCTGCTGGATTGAGGCCACCGTTATGGCCCCGGAGAGAGAAGAATTACAGTTGTGCCAGACTTTCGCCATCTGTGGTTAAGGCGATTGACAGAAACATGTCTTTCTTCTTTGGTTTTACAACCATACCGTCATGCGTAAGGTGCCTTCTGCTAAGGTGTTGATGTTGTAAGTTTAACTCTGGAAATCTGAAATTTTAGACATATTTCTTTACACTTAGTTTTTAGAAGTATAAGCTACGTTTGTCTCTGACGTCAAGGGTTGAATGATTGTTGATGGAAGTTCTTGAAGAATGGGAATGTTCTCTTGAAAATTTCTTGCTCCGCCAAGATAAAGGAGATTCAGAATATTTACGTTCTAGTATACATTTTCACTATATATGCCTCTCTATATTATAGTAGGTATGTATTACATTTAAGGAGTAGGATAATCAATGTGGCTAGAAAGAAGGAATTAAGATCTTGCTCGAGTTTAAATATGTATGTATTCTATTTCTTACAACTTCCCTTTACTATATATAGTTTAAAATAAAATTTTGTTGAATCCTCCATAAAGGCTGTAATGTGTGCTGGTGATAGGAAATTACATTTGTTGCATTGGCTGTAGAACGTGACTATTATAGGAGACAGAATCTTCTTACTTAAACCATAAACGAGGTTAGCAGCCTTATGCTATGTTCTCTTCCACTATGTATATCTCTCAGGTTCTCTTGTTGGACAGAGAGGGCATCCGCTGGACCCTCTTACAGGTGGAGAAAGAAAATAAAGCCACTCTGCCTGAATCCACAACACAAAGCATGATTTCTTTGACAATTCCTAGAGTTTGGGGTTCCTCATGGTCTCTCCCTTGTCCCACGTCCACCTGAAAGGGCTCGTCCCCTGGGGGGTTTTCTCTCCGAGGGGGACTTTTACTTTCCAACTCAGAGGTGACAAAGTTAAGGCTGTAGTGAGGACAGTAGAGGCCATCCAGCCACTACTGTCTCATCACCCAGGCACGGCCTGTTCTGACACCTGTCGCCGCAAGTTGAACAGACCTTTTTTTTTTTTTTTTTAATTTTAAAGAGAAAGGAAAAGAGTTTTTTCTTTGATCCCAGGTTAAGACAACTGCCCGGGATACACAGTCTTTACAAAAAAAGAGACCGTTGTAGGGAAGGAACTTTTGGTGCCGGGTTATATATGTTTGTTTGTTTTACATAAAGAGTTACAAATCATCATGACGAAAGACATTCCAGAAAGTTACAGACTTTATCTTAGTGTTTTTAGTGTGTGCAGAGCTGTAGGACTCTAATCTTATGGGAACCAGGGAGGTTTGTTTTCTTATCTTTATGTTTGGAATGCTCCGTTTTGGTTATTTATTTTTTTTTAACGAAGCAGATGTACAAGTGTGCTCCGGGCAGAAATAGAGCCCCGGCTTTGAGGTCTTGCCGAGTCATTCCGACCTTGATAAATGTCAAAGTATAGCTTCCCTGGGAGCCCAGGAGCAGGACCCACCAACATGAAAAGTCGAAAATTTCCTTTATCGCACCCAAGAGTCCAACCTGGGTGAGACGCCTGTGCACAGCCAATCTGAGGCATGAGGCCAGGAAAGGGAACTTTTGGAGTTGGAAAGAGCTGGAAACAAACGTTGGTTCCTCTCTCCTTTCATCAAGAGCAGGTGTCCTTCCAAGGGTCTCCTTGTTGCAAACATAGCAATTCACTGTAAACACAACCCGAGTGTGGTTCTTTTAAAGCAAGGGGAAGGTATTATAAGATGCTAGGACAGGGGTGTCTAGGTAGTTCGGTGGGTTAAGTGCCTGACTCGTGATTTCGGCTCAGGTCATGATCTCACTGTTTGAGGTCGAGCCCCACGCCAGGCTCTGCACTGACAGCATGGGATTCTTGGGATCTTCCCTCTTACTCTCTTTCGGACTCTCCCCTGCTCATGTGTGTGTTCTCTCTCTGTCAAAATAGAAAAACTTTAAAAAAAAAAGATGGTAGGACAAACGTTTCAGGCAGGTGTGTGAGGGAGAGGACCACCACCGAGAACCCGGATGGCAGTGAATCAGACTCTGTCTGACCTTGACTTACCACAAAGTCTAATCCGGGCTTCTGGGTGCTGGGGTGCCCTCCTGGCTCTGTGGGCAGCCCATGGCTCCGGAGAACTGAATCCCGAAGACTGAATCCTGACTGCACCCCTGGAAGCTGCCTGACCCTGGCTAAGCCACTTAAGACATGAGCGCCCTCGACCTTGGATGGGAACAGCTTTTGCGCCTACTCCTCCGGGTTGCGCTGAGGACCGGATGAGCTCATCCTTGTGAAAACAGTACCTGGTGGGCAGCCAGCAGTTAATATTTATTAGCTATTAATCTGGTCGGACGCGTCTCTTTCTCCCCGTGGATCGGTTTCCTCTGCTTCACTGGGCCTGCGTCCAAGCTCGGCCACCCCACGATGGCGACCCCACTGGTAAGTCCGCACCATCCCAATCCGGGCCAACAGCCGGACTGAATGTGATTCCCTCAAGTCTCCAAACCGCAATCTCAGCAGAAAGCAGAAAGAAGCTTCTTGATGGGCTGCGGTCAGGGAGGCGAATGAACTCAGCTGTGGAAGGTTGAATTGTGTGCACGCGGGAGTCAAGGTGGAAACGGAGGTGGTAGAAAGAAGGGGCGTCTTTATGGCTGGTTAATCTTCCCCAAAGGGGTGAGCCCAGCAGCCCTGCATTTTGTGGTCTTTCGTGATAAGCCTTTCATGAGCAGTCTTGGGCCCATCCCAGATACAGCGTGTCCTTTAACCACATCTGTGTGTGGGTTTCCCTCCTTTCCCGGCTTTGTGCTTTGGCTCACAATTGCCCTTGATCTACAGTCATTCTGCTCACACGTGCGGAAAGCCTGGGAGTTTCCCGGCAGAGCCATCCACAACCAGAGACTCCAACTGCTGGTAAGAGAGTCTGAAAGCCCAGCATCCTTGCCCTGGTTGGGGACACAGGTCCCCTGGGTGGCTCAGTCTGTTAAGCGCTGGACTTTGGGTCAGGTTCTGATCTCACGGTTTGTGAGTTTGAGCCCCGCGTCAGGTTCTGTGCTGACAGCTCAGAGCCTGGAGCCTGCTTTGGATTCTGTGTCTCCCTCTCTCTCTGCCCCTCCCCTGCTCGTGCTCTCTCTTTCTCTCTCAAAAAGAAACATTAAAAAATTTTTTTTAAATAATAATAAAAAAGTAAGACAATCCCACGGATCCAAAAACGAGCCTGAACTCAGTCGTGAGCCATTAATGAACGTAACTGCTATCCATGTGAAGAAGATTCTTTCAGTCCTCTGGGATTGGATTCTGTTTCTCATCCTTGTAATTCTTCCCTGGGTCCCACCCACCGAGAGGGAGCCCCATCTCTCTGCCTTCAGAAAGTGCTCTTCTTTCAAAGAAAACAAGGACAGCCACTCGTCTTAAAAAAAAAAAAAAAAAAAAAAAGGAAAGAAAAGAGAAGGTTGGTCTGGTATGTGACCTGATCTTGTCTGTTGCCCCCCACCCAACCCAGCACTCGAAGCTGGAAGGGCAGTTTTAACTTTCAGAAAAACAGGCTCTTGCTGCCAAGTGCGGCTGCCTGTCTGAAGCGGGGACCGGGAGACGGAGGGAGGGTGAGAGACGGTGGTTCTAGACAGGCTGACACCCCAGCTGACGCTCACGTGGGAGCGCTCCCCGTCCCTACTGTGCAGGCCGCTGCCGCTGGTTTTAAGGGCGGGCCATCCGTGTGGCCTTCCACGAGAAACGAGAAATGTGCTCGCAGGGAGGGGTCCCGCCTCAACAGCCAGGGGGCTCTGTTGGGCCGACAGGTCAGTCCTTGGAGCCGGGCTGGCCTCAGCGCCAGGCAGGCACGACCGTCACGGGTGGGGTGGGCTCTGAGCCAGTCTCTGGTGCCCAGACCCGCGTCCGAGGGCTCCATCCATTTTTGGGGCTGAGGACATGTCTATTGTTAAAAATGCAAGCCTTTCAAGAGAGAGGACACATTTCCCTGTTATATTAACCAGGGTTCTCTGGGTTGCAACAAGAGCTTAATTCAAAAATAGCGTGCACATTGGGGTGCCCCAGGGGGCTCAGTCGGTTGGGTGTTTCACTCTGGCTCAGGTCATGATCTCACAGTTCGTGAGTTCAAGCTCCGTGTCAGGCTCTGTGTTGGCAGCTCGGAGCCTGGATCCTGCTTCAGATTCTGTGTCTCCCTCTCTCTCTCTCTCTGCCCCTCCTCCACTCCCATTCTGTCTGTCTGTCTCTCTTTCAAAACAAACATTAAAATTTTTTTAAATGGCATGCGCATAAAAGAGAATTTATTTGGCTCAGGAATTAGGTTTGAAGGGGTTCAAACACAGCTAGATCAGGTGCCCAAACAATGTCATCATAAATCTATCTTCTTACCTCTGGCAGCTTTGGTTTTTGTCTGTGCTTGCTTTGTTTTTTAGGTGGCAAAGAGAGCCTCCAGTAACCCCCTACGGTGCTAGTAACCCTAAAGGAGGGAGTGCCCCTCCCCCGTCAGCCCGGCAAAAATCTCAGGACTGCTTCTCACTGGCTCAAGTGGAGTCATGTGGTCTCCGTGAACCAATCGCCGTGGCTCTGACCTCAGTCGCGTACCGATCGCTGGAGTTGAGGGGTCAGCCCCACCCAAAGAGTGGGAGCGAGTGGCTCAGCAAAGAAAACGGAAGTGCTCTTACCAAGAGCGGAGAGAATGGGTCATGGGAAGATAAAGCTAAAACCTTTTTGCCGCACTTCTGCTCGACTTCCATGCCTCCAGCGTAATGACAGGCAGCGAGCAGGTCCCTGAAACAGGAGGCACAGCAGAAATTGAAAGACAAGTCCGGAGCAAGGGTCACCGTGCTGGGAAACCAGGCTGGGGCGGGGGACCCTGCATCAGGGCTCCCCGAGGCGCTAGGGGGCAACCCAGATTCCCCGAGACTCTAGTGGTCTCTTCTTAGAAGCTGAGCAAACGTCCAGGCCCTGTGAAGAGCGGCAGTTGGATTCCAGAGAGCTTGATGGGTATGGGGCAGGCGGCCGGTACCGCAGCTCACAAGTCATACCCACGGGCGTCCCTCGCCTTGTAAGCTCAGCCTTCAGCCTTGTTTACCAGGAATGAAATACTCTGCCGGGATTTTCTGCCTCCGAATCCCAGGATCCTTCATCATGCTTCGTGTGGCATGTTGGTGCCTGGCAGGGACACCTGTGATAAAACCAGGGACTCCTGTCTGATGAGCGGGACTACCCCGTCATCTCTTTTTCACCACTGCGACCGCCAGGCGGCTGAGGTCTCCTGAGCCCCACGTCGTAACCACCTCGCCAGAGGGTCTCCTGTTTCCTCTGCAGATGAGGAAGGGCTTGGAGAAAGGGGAAGTGATTTGCCAGCCAGTGAGCGGTGGGCCCAGGAGAGAGACCCCCAGAGCCTACGTCCTTAAACCCCAGGCCGCCACCAAGAATCCGAAGCCGGAAGTACTGGGGAAGCAGGGAGGGGTGAAGCCTAAAGCAATCGGCGATTTGGGGTAGGGAGGACGCCCAGGCGTGCAAGTCGTGGCTGCTGACGGTCTGTGCACAGGGGCAAGGAGCCGGAAGATTATGAGAACATGCTGCCTCTTTGCTGAAGATGGTACCGCTCCGGGGAGGGCGACCACATAACCGATCGTCTCAACCAACACCGTTTGAGAGTGACAGGGCACTTGAATTATTACCCACGAAGGGGCGCCTGGGTGGCTCAGTCGGTTCGCGGTTAGCGTCTGACTGGGGCTCAGGTCATGGCCTCGCCCGTTCGTGCGTTCGAGCCCGCATCAGGCTCTTTGCCGCTAGCTCGGAGCCCGGAGCCTGCTTTGGATTCTGTGCCTCCCTCTCTGCCCCCCCACTGCTCATACTCTGTCTCTCTCGAAAATAAAGCATTGCAGGGTGGCCGGCGAGGGAGGTGTCAACCGGCCTTGATCTTTGCAGCCCTGGGCTCTAACCAATTGAGCTCATCTCCAGACACAGTGGAGATGAGGGACAGAAGACGCAGTGTAAATGATTAATTATTGAATCGAGCCAACGACAACGAGCACCGACAGGCACGGTGGCAGCGCCAGGTGGTTAGAGGGTTCCCCTTTGAGCCTTGGGTTTGGATCTTGCTCTGCGAACTCGGGCAAGTTCCTCTGAGGCTCAGGTTCCTGATCTGTAAAATGGGGACCAGAGCACAGAATGCCCGAGCATTTACTTTGTCTCAGGCACTGGGCTAAGCCCTTTATGTGGATTACTTAATTCTGGCATCTCAACCTCCCGGGGCAGGCATTATTATTATGTCCATCTTGCAGACGGGGGGCACTGAGGCCCATGAGGCTACGTAACTTACTCCAGCTTGTGCAATTAATAAATACTTGTCATATGGGGGTTGGTTTGGGTGATTAAATAAGACAACACTTATTAAAAACTTAGCATATTGACTGAGAGCCGACAGAAGCCCTGGATAAACCGTTCGTCCTGAATGATGATAATTCGGCATTCAACGTATTGTTATCTTACATTTGGAATTTGGAAGGCACTAATACGGATCGTATTTCTCCCTCACCATATGGCAGGACGATCCTCTGAATAAAAACCTTTAATACTCCTTGATACCCTAAGAGGACGGCATTGTTGACATGACCCGTCTCTGAGAACCCCAAGAATCTCAAACATCCACACGGGTCTTGCTGCAGCTGGGAAAAGGAAATGTCTACATGCATCCTTAGACCCAGACAGTTATCAAAAAACAGAGAGAGAGAGAGAGAGAGAGAGAGAGAGAGAAGAAGAAGAAGAAGAAGAAGAAGAAGAAGAAGAAGAAAAAGAAAGAAAGAAAGAAAGAAAGAAAGAAAGAAAGAAAGAAAGAAAGAAAGAAAACCAAAAGGTATCCTCTGTGGGGAGAAGGCAGATGTGGAGAGAGAGAAGAGTTGCCCAATCATCCGTCCCAGTTCCTCCCAGAAGGAGGCTCGCGTGGTGGGAACACATTCCCAGGCATCACTCCAGTCCCACGCAGCTGCTCACCTGCCTCCAGAAAAGCCTTTAGCATCGCGAAGGACAAGTTTATGGGGGTACAGGCTCACTCTACACGCCTGCCATCAAACCTCGCAAAGGTCCTGAGGCCCCATTAGGTCATTTGAACCACCTCCCTCGACCCCCGAGGGCTGCTGAGGTGGAAGGTTCAGGAGAAGCGCTCAGCTACGGACAGAGTCCACAGGCGTCCGGTCCGTGGACCAGTGAAGCAGCACCCGAGGGGTGAGGGCTCTTCATAGGCAGGAAGAGGCAAGTTCAAGCTTCTCGATCCAAACAGATGGTGTGACCTTGGGCAAGTTAGTTAACTGGCTTTGGGGGCCTTGGCTTCCTCGTTGGTAAAACAGGGATAACGAAACCTGGCTTGTATCTTTTAGGAAGCGATGTATGTTGTGTGCCTAACAGAGCACCTGACACTTGGTAGAGTCGCATGCTAACTGTTGTTACTGATAAGCATGACTTGAAATGTCACCGTATGAGGCCGTGTGACCATAGAAATATAGAGTCCCCAACCTGGCAGAGCTCGCAGACAGAGAAGACCAGAGTAAGTGCCGTAATATGATTGGCTCTCCGGCAGGTGCTCTGTTGGGCGGGGGAGATGGGGGAGGAGTCAGTGGCGAGGCGAGAGACAGGTGCAGGCCGGAGGCGCCCAGCGGGTCAGCGGTGAGGATGCTTGGGGTCCGGACAGATGCAGAGAAAGAAAAAGCTCAGCGGAAGCTAGAAGGGGCCTGGAGGGAGGCGTGCGGAGGAAATAGGGGGAAAGGGACGCAGAGCAGTCTGGAAGGAAACCAGGAAAAGCCAGCTGCTGCTCCCACACCCGACCTGCCCCGCGCTGGGATCCAGAGGCCCCCTCTCAAGGGTGAGACAGATGCCCCCGACGGAGCCCTTTCTTCCGCCACCACCCAAGGATTCACAACTCACAAGCCTCTGAAAACCAGCGTGGGAGTCGAGAACGGCCGACTCCACGCTCGGGAACAAGGGCTGGACACAGGTTTCTCGCAGTGACTTTGAGCATGACCTACGACAAATTGCGAATGGTGCTGGGAATTTCGGATACGCTCATTCGTTTCCAGTCTACACTGATGAAAAACCTTGGGCTGAGTGTGGTGATGAGAACGAACCCTGCTGAGGTGGGTTTCTGCCGCTCTCCAGCTATCCAGTTCCTGCCTCCTCTGTGTCCACCGTGACTCTACCGGGGGCTCAGTCTGGATAAACGCCACAACTACCTAATGACTCCTCAGAGAAAATTCTTCCTTGTGGTATAGCCCTGTGAGTTCAGAGTGCTCTGCAATTACATGCCCGAGGAGTTCTTGCTGTCTTTAATGAGCTTTGCAAACTGTCAGCCTAGGATGAGGTTTGATCCCTGGAAGGATTTCTTCCTTTACTTGTCCAATTTTGTTTTGTTTTGTTTTCTTATATATATTTTGTTTATATATATATATATTTATATATATAGTTATATATAATTTATTGTTATATATATTGTTATATATATATGATATACATGTCATATAGATATATAATTTATTGCCACATTGGCTAACATACAGTGTGTAAAGTGTGCTCTTGGTTTTGGGGGTAGATTCCTGCGGTTCATTGCTTCCATACAACAGCCAGTGCTCATCCCAACAGGTGCCCTCCTCGATGCCCATCACCCACTTTCCCCTCCCTCCCACCCCCCCACCGCCCCTCAGTTTGTTCTCTGTATTTAAGAGTCTCTTATGGTTTGCCTCCCTCCCTCTCTGTTTGTAACTATTTTTCCCCTTCCCCTCCCCCATGGGCTTCTGTCGAGTTTCTCAAGATCCACATACGAGCGAGAACATACGGTATCGGTCTTTCTCTGACTTATTTCACTCAGCTTAATACCCTCCTGTTCCATCCACGTTGCTGCAAATGGCAGGGTTTCATTCCTTCTCATTGCCGAGTAGTATTCCGTTTACTCGTCCGGTTTTGGAGCACTGCTCTTTCTCCTTAATCATCCAGTCGTTCTTTTCTGCCCCGGGTCACGATGGGAGAAGAGAATGAATTTTAGTATTTCGTTCTCCTGATGGGAAGAGTAAATTCCAAATGGTTCTCTTTTAGGCCAGGAACACGGGGCCATTTTCCTTGGGTGATGTCACCAAAGAATAGCCTATCTGGCTTCCTCCACACTTGGTAAAAAGAGTACAGGGACGACCCGATACCAGTAATCATGATTATCAGGCATGTGCCATTTTCAAGATCCACTCCAAGTTCCCCAGAGCTGCACTGGACAGCTGGTGCGGTCGGGGCCGCTGAGACTCACTGTCAGAAACGGTCTGGTTGTTCCAGATATCTAGTTGAACTGCGTGCTTAATAATGTCTGTCTACCCAGAGGGCGCTAGAATGTTCCTGGCCTGTCGAGGCCCCTGATATTTCCATTTTTTTCCAGAGAGCTATTGGCCTGAGGCCCCCGGAAACATTGCTTCATTGCCCGGCCTTGTAAGAATTTGCCTGACCTATTTCGTGGAGGCAAATTAACCCTAGTCTCACGGTTGTTTCATGCAAAAGGGAGAAATGAAAGTTTTTACCGCTGTGACTGGGTCCCATTTGCGTGAGTCAATTACAGCCACTGAAATGGCCAGTCCTATAAAATGCTCTTTTAATGGAGACAAAGTCTTCGTGGGTCCAGATTGGGTCGATCTGGGCCTCAAAAAAGGACAAATCCCCTTCTTTAGTCCTGTGGCTGGATTCTTGGGTGGGGCCCCCCCCTTCTGTGAGCATCAGACTGCTAGTAACACATGGGTGTTCACACCCGAACCACGCCCTCGGTTGTGTGATGTCTGTGGTTACACGGAGCGGCACAGCCCTCCCATCGTGGTTTGTCGCGGAAACCGGAGAAAAAAAGCTCCCACCTTCTCCTCCTCCCATAGACTGAGGCTGGGGAGGAACCGAAGAATCTAATGCCTACGAGATGACATTTCCGAGTTAAGGGAGCCTAGTTTTTGTGTTCCTGAAGGGAGTGCTCGCCGAGAGGGAAACGCCTCAGACGTGAAGACAGTTCTTACTCTGGGTCGGCTCAAAGACGCACGCTGCAAAAGGAAGGGTGGGATGGGGGTGCCCTGTGATGATGTCGAAGACAAGAGGTGACGTTGTTCTGAACAGTAAGAGAACTGTGAACCCCACCGTTTGGCAAGTGAGGAAAACCTCCCTTCCTTCTTAAAATCTGAGATGGTTTTCTCGGAAAGTAAAGATTTGTTTACTGATTCAGCTGTTATGGCACGTTTCCCTGGAGGACGATTTGTCTCCAGCAGAACCACCCTAGGAGTGCCCACGCCTGCCCGGGCACTGGGAGGCCTTGGAGCCAAAGCCGACAGGACCCCTCCCACCCGCCCCCCACCAGGGTCGGCCAGGGGTCTGTAGGTCTTGGTGCAGTGAAGCCTGGGGCTGATAGCCTGAGACCCCTGAGGAATTACTGGAGTAAATATTCCAGGCTGAAGGGAATGTACTGCCTGGGAGCAGGCATGGTCCTGGGCTCAGTTTCTATGGGTAGAAAGGGGTCCCCTAAAGGGAGGGTGAGCCAGGGATGAGGCTTTAAAATTTTTCTTTTTCTCCCACATATACATATGTATGTATATGTATATATGTGTGTATATATATGTGTGTGTGTGTCTCTGTATATATATATTTTATATATATGTATATATGTATTTATATTATATGTACATATACCTATAATATATAAACATTTTAATATTATATATTATTAATTATATTTACATATATATTATTATTATTTAATATTATATATTATATTAATATATATTCATATATATTAGGTTTTCTTCTTGATGTGAAAGCAAGGAAGACCGAATAGGAATTGTGTGCACTTCACAAGTCTCCTTGTAAAGGATTTAATGTTTTAGGTGTTTTTCCTCCCAAACAGGGAAAAGGCATGTCTGGCCCAGAACTTGAAGTTCTAGCCTCCTGCCCGGTAGTTTCCTAAATTCCCCGAGCGCTGGGAGGGGGGAAGCGTGCCAGACCTGCAGCGCGAGGCGCTGGGAGAAGGGGGGCTCAGGCCTGGGAGGGGAAGCCCGGCCCGGCCTCGGCGAGGGACCACTGAGGATGCAGATGAGACCCCTCTGTTCCTGGAGACGCCAGAGGAGGCGGACTCCCGAAGGCGTGAGAGCGGCTGCTCGCGGTCCTCGGAGGTCCCCGCCCACACGAGGTGGCCGAGGGGGAGGGGTGGGGGAAACGCGTGGCGGGCTGGGATGTGGTCCTCTTCCGCCACCTACCGACGGCATCGCTCCCTGCGGCTTCCGGACGCACTTAGTCCGCCTGTTCCCTGGACCGGGGCAGGATGGGCACCGACTCAGAAAAACGAAAACTATTCAAGGCACGTTTTCTGCATCCAAATCAAAATAGATTTGCTGAGTCCGCAGGGGAAAAGACGTGTCCTGGCAATCTAGGTCACCTACTTTATCGGGTGAATTAGCTTTGATTTTCAGCTGCTGAAATAATGTATAAGCATAACGGGAGGCAGAATTCAGTCTTCTTTCTTCTGTTAGGTTAATGTTTTGGAATACATAAAAGTAGTGCATGTTTTTAAGATTTGTGTCGTTGCTGGTTTTTAGAAAATAGGATTACCCTGAAGGTATTGAAGGAGTTTTCAGAAGAGAAATAATAGAGGACTACGGTCTGCAAGCAAGGAGTGCCAAGTGTCTACAGAGGCAACAACACTACGCAGCTCCGTGGGGTGTGCACGCGCAAGCCGAGCGTGGGAGACTGTCCACCCGTCACACTTGTACTTTCACTGGAACCTGGAGAACATGCTACCCAAAGCGCAACTGTTCATCCGCTTCCTTTCAGCGATCAACTTCAAGAGTTCTGTCCCAAGAATTCAAAACCGTGAGAAAAGTTGTGCGAACGACAGTCTCCCGAAGGCCAGTCACTGTTCCGCAGTAGAAGAATAGAGGTCAAGTCATGGTCCATTCAGAATATGGAATATTACAGAGGCACGGGGATTACTTTGACAGGTGGCAGTATGTGAAACCCACCCCCACGAAGATGTGGACTAGGAGATAGACACAGGAAGATTGCAGAAAACCGGAAAAGAAAGCTGAGTTCGGGGGCAGGTGACTCTAACGAGGCTGTCACGTGACGCATGCTCACATTTCTGTTTTCCTAATTACGTAACCGATACAGGGAAGCTTTCCGGTCTTAACATATTTAAGTTATACGGAAGCGTGTTCAGTAGCAGGTGGAAGACGCCACCATGTGGCTGCTCCTGGCTTGTCTGCTCCCCATTAATCAGACGGTGTCAGCTCTCTGTCTTCTTCCTCAGAGGCACGCGCTCGCGCACGCGCATTATATGTGGCATTATTTTAACATGAAAGTGATAATTTTGTATTTCTTGAAACTCGGTTCTTTTAACAATATGCACTCTAGGTCTTTCTGGATCAATAAATATAAATCTACCTCATTGTGGGTTATTTATTTTTTTTTTTAATGCCTATTTATTTTTGAGAGAGAGAGAGAGCAAGCAGGGGCGGGGCAGAGAGAGAGGAGGGGGGGACAGAAGGTCCGAAGTGGGCTCTGTGCTGACAGCCGAAGAGCCGGATGTGGGGCTCAAACTCAGAAACCATGAGATCATGATCTGAGCTGAAGTGGGCCACGCAACCGACTGAGCCACCCAGGTGCCCCTTTTCAGTTTCGTTTTTAAAAAATGCTTACCTGGGGCACCTGGGTGGCTCAGTCGGTTAAGCGTCCAACTCTTCGTTTGGGCTCAGGCCGTGATCTCACAGTTGCTGAGTTCGAGCCCTGCATTGCACTCTGTGCCGAAGGTTCAGAGCCTGCTTTAGATTATGGCTCTCTCTTCTCTCTCTGCCCCTCCCCTGCTCGTGGTTCCTCTGTCTCAAAACTAAATAAACTTAAAAAAATTTTTTTTAAATGTTCATATTTGCCAAAGGAATTACAGGAGAAAAACTATTTGGATATAGATTCTGACATACTTGTTTAAAGAAAATAGTTTTGTTTCTTTGAAATCATTTTACTATATTTATCTCATTTTTAACCGCTATTTAATGTGATCTACTCTAATTTACTTCACTATTTCACAATTGATCCTTGTTTCTTCTCATTTTTGATTTTTTAAAAAACGTTTTTATTTAGTTTTGAGAGAGAGAGAGACAGAGCACGGGTAGGGGAGGGAGAGAGAGAGGGAGACACAGAATCCGAAGCAGGCTCCAGGCTGTGAGCTGTCAGCACAGAGCCCGATGCAGGGCTCGAACTCACAAACCGTGAGATCGTGACCTGAGCTGAAGTCCAACGCCCAACTGCTCAGGCACCCCACTTTCTTCTAATTTTTAAAATGATAATTCTGCAGATGACCCTACTCATTTGCTTGTATACAAGGAAAATCAATAGATTGATTTCATTTCCTCTAACAGACAAAAAACATGATTTAGATACCAAAAAAATAAAACATCGCAGAGAGAGGAAAAACCATAGTTCGGGAATACTAAGTCTTGCCTTTCTTTTTGGGTCAGCTACTTACGCCGTGGCAGTACGCAAAAGGCTGGGGGTATCCTGCCTTGGGCAGCTGGCTCACCAAAGAAAATAACTTCAGTTACTTAATGGTCTTCAAAACTCCTTGAGCATTTGAACTGTGAAGTCTTCCCATCAGGACATCTCAGCGTCACCCCGTCCCTTTCCTTCTACGCCTGCCCCTCCATTAGGCCCGGCCTCACCGCACCATTTCCCTGCTTCGAATCTCTCTAATCCCCACCAGATGTGACTAAAGTTGCTAATGATAATTTGTCCAGTACAACGTGTTTTTCAAAAACAAGCTAGAGCATGAGAAACCGACTTAAACTTCTGAAAAGAAGATGTGCGGGAATGTCCTATTGATAATGTGGATGAAAGAGAGCAGTAAGAGAGGATTCACCCCGCCTGCTTTCAAATGAAAACAATGAGAACAGCGAGACACTGGTGCAGAACGAGATTAAGTCGATCGATGGAACAGGATGAGTTGCCCTTTCTCAACGTGTCCTTGGCGAGTCTACTAGGCCGGTGGACGCTGGGATGCGCCGTGGGTCTGCCAGTGAGCTGCCTGCATGGAAAAGTTTTCCCATATTTCCATTTCTACCTGAACACTCAACGTAGAGCAGTACGTTAGAAGTTATTTCTTAATTTCAAAACACATGGTGACCTCATAATTATCTTGCTGATTTTTATCTCAGTCGTGCTGTCAAATGAGAACCACACGATTTAAATCTTTGAAATCTTCAGAGCTTTGCCTTACAGCTTAGGGTATCATCATTTTGTGTAAAAGACCTGTGTCTTCTTGAAAAGAATGGGTATTGGGCAGGTGTTGGGGGCACGTTTCTCTAGATGTCAACGAGGACTTTGTATTTAATTGTATTATTCAAATCGTCCGTGTATTCACTGAGTTTGCGTGTGTGTGTCTGGTCGGTTCATCATTTACTGGAGGCATTTTCAGATACCTCACTATGATTTGACTTTGTTTCTTCATTTAGTTATGTCATTCTTTGCTTTATACATTTTGAGGCTATGCCATGATATACATACAAATTTAGATTTTTATGTATTCCTGGTTAACTAAAACTTCTATCCTTGTGGAGACTTCCGGGGAAGATGGCGGAGGAGGAGGATCCTACGCTCACTTCGGTTCACAGGTATGACTAGATAACACCCACATCAGTGCAAATGACCCAGAAAATGGCCTGAATCCTGGCAGAACGGAGTCTCCATGGGTAAATGTAGAGAAGAAGAGGCCACATCGAAAAGGGCAGGAAGGGTGGAGACTGGATCAGGAGTCAAACTGACCCCTGGGTCTGGTCATCTGATCCTGGGAGGGGATGCTGCAGGTGCAGAGGGAGAGGAGAGAGGAGCAGATCCCACGCCAGGCACCCAAAACACAAGGGACCTGCATTAGGAAGACAAATCCCCATAATGTTTGGGTTTGAAGACCAGAAGGCCTAACTCTGTGGGTTCTTACAATCAGCGGGGCTTAACACCTGGAACTTTAAAAATCAGTGGGCTCGGCTCCAGGTAAGCCAGAGGATGGGAAACTGAGTCCCTGCCCTTAAAGCAACAGCGCAAAAAACAGCCCCGCTAAGATGCAGCACAGAAGCAGCAGTTTGAAAAATGCCTGGGGTGTATGGGAGGGGATTCGTTCACTAATCTCAGAGTGGGTGCTGGAAGGGCAGGGGTTGTCGGGAGACTTCTCCAAGAGCAAAAGAGCTGGCAGGTGTGGTTTCCCTCCCCTGACCCCCAGCCAAGATACACAGACACCTGCGAGAACCAAGGAAGTGGGAACAGTCTCCACCCAGCTTGCAAACAGTGTGCCCTCCCTGCCCCTGCTCAAATCCCACTCATCTTGGTCTCAGCAGGAGTCTTCCGGTTAGTTGCAAATCCCCTATGGCAGACTGGCACTGGCCTTGATGGCACTGCGTCCCTGGTCCCAGTTATCCTGTGGCCCCACCCTCAGGAGAAGTCCATCCAAAGCAGAGCCACAACCCGGCAGTGTGCGGGCACCCCTGATAGGGCCCAGTGTCACACCAAACTGACCCCAGCCCCAAGGCGAGGGGAAGATAACCACCTACGGCAGTCACACTGTGGCTGACATCTGGTCTAACTGCAGGCCCCACCCACCAATCAAAGGTTCTCAGGGGACAACACAAAGGAAATCCCCCCAACATTTTCTTCTACTGCATCTCTGACAAATGCCTGATCTGACTCAATTCAAGCCCAAATCGGCCCCAGACTGGCCCGCTAACGACACAGGGATCAAACACTGCCCACAATCAGGCAGAGGGAGACATTACAGCCAACTGGACTAAATGCAAACACAGCCCGGCCACAACTGCAGGGCACGTGCAACACACAGGAGACATTGCTGAAGCGCCAGGTTCTGGAGAACGGGGGACATTACACGGCAGGCGCACAGGACCTGCTATTTACAAGGCCACGGCCTTCAGGAGCAGGAGACGTAGCTTACTTTCCTAACACATAGGAACAGACACAGACAGGGAGACAAAACGAGGAGACAAAGGAATATGTCCCACATCTCAGTAAGAGAGCTAAATGAAATGGAGGTAAGTAACATGCCTGACAGAGAATTTTAAGTAACGGTCATAAAGATACTCACTGGACTCGAGAAAGAGTGGAGAGACTCAGCGAGACTTTCAAGAAAGACACAGAACACATGAAAAAGAACCAATCAGGGATGGAGAACTCCATGATTAAAATAAAAATACACCAGAGAGAATAAACAGTAGAGTAGGGGGGGCAGAAGAATGGACCAGTGAACTGGAGGGCAGAGTAACTGAAAGCAATCAAGCTGAACAGGAGAGAGAGAAAAATCATGAAAAAATGAAAATAGATTAAGGGAATGCAACACCATCAGCAAGGAGAATGACAGTCACATTATAGTGATCTTGGAAGCAGAAGAGGAAAAAAAAGGGCTGGGGGAAGAAGATGTATTTGAAGAAATAATAGCTGAAAACTTTCCAAATCTGGGGAGGGAAACAGAAATCCAGATCCAGGAGGCACAGAGAGCCCCTAACAAAACCAACCGTAGCAGGTCCACACCAAGTCACAGTAATTAAAATGACAAAAAGTAGTGATAAAGAAACATTTTAAAAAGCAGCAAGAGAAAAGAAATCCGATACATACAAAGGAAACCCCATAAAGCTATCAGCTGATATTTCAGCAGAAATTTCGCAGGCCAGAAGTTAATAGAATGATATATTCAAAATACTAAAAGGAAAGAAAAAAATCTGCAGCCAAGAATTCTCTATCCAGCAAGGCTATTATTGAGAATACAAGGAGACAAAGAGTTTCTCAGAAAAACAAGTTACAGGAAGTCATCACCACTAAGCCAGCCTTACAAGAAATGTTAAAAGGGACTCTTTCAATGGAAAGGAAAGACCATAAGTGGGAATAAGTAGGAAGCACAAAAGCAATAAAAATAAGTATATCTATAAAAATTAGTCAAGGGGTTCACAAAATAAAAGGATGTAAAGTATGACACTATATAGCCAAAACGTGGAGGGGAGAGGAGTAAAAATTTAGTGCTTTAGAATGGGTAAAAACTTGAGCGACCATCGACTTAATACAGACTGCTATATGCAGAAGATGTTATATATAAACAATGGTAATAAAAAACCAAAATTTGGTAACAGATATACAAAAAAATAAAGAGAAAAGGGAATCCAAGTATAATCACTAAAGAAAGCTAGCATCCAAGAGAAGAAAGCAAGAGAAGAAAGGGACAGAGAAGAACTATAAGATTAACCATACTATAAGTAACAAAATGGCAATTAAGCACATACCTATCAATAATTACTTTGAATGTAAATGGACTAAATGATCCAATCAAAAGACATAAGATGACAGAATGGATAAAAAAAAATCAAGATCCATCTTTATGCTGCCTACAAGAGACTCATTCAGAACTAAAGATACCTGCAGATTGAAAGTCAGGGGATGGAGAAACATTTACCAACCTAACATACGTCAAAAGAAAGCCAGAGTAGCAATATTTGTATCAGACGAAGTAGACTTTAAAGCAATGACTATAACAAAGAGACAAAGAAAGACACTTTATGATTACAAAGGGAATAATCCAATAAGAGGATATAACAATGGTAAATATTAATTCACCCAACATGGGAGCACCCAAATACATAAAGCAACTAATAACAAACATAAAGGAAGTAATCCATAGTAATAAAATAATAGTAGGGGACTTTAACACCCCATTTACATTAATGGACAGATCATCCAAACAAAAAATCAACAAGGAAAGCAGCGGCTTTGAATGATACACTGGACCAGATGGATCTAACAGTAAAAAAAAATCAAAGTACTCCATCCTAAAACAGCAGAATATTATTTTTCAGTGCACACGGAACATTCTCCAGAATAGATCACATATTAGGCCACAAAACAAGTCTCAACACACTCAAAAAGTTGAAGTAATACCATGTATCTTTTCCTACTATGAAACTAGAAGTCAACCACAACAAAAAACCTGGGAGGAACACAAATACATGGAGGTTAAATAACATGCTACTACACAAGAAATGGGTCAGTTAAGAAATCAAAGAGGAGGGGCAGCTGGGTGGGTCAGTTGTTTAAATGTCCAACTCTTGACTTTGGTTCAGGTCATGATCTCACAGTTCGTGAGATGGAGCCCCTCATTGGCTGCACAGAGCCTGCTTGGGATTCTCTCTCTCTCTCTGTGCCCCCACTCCCTCCCTTCTTTCTCCTTCCCTTTCCTCTCAAAATAAATACACATTTTTAAAAATTTTTAAGGAAATCAAAGAGGAAATAAAAAATATATGGAGACAAATGAAAATGAAAACACAATGGTCCCAAATCTTTGGGATGCAGCAAAAGCTGTTTTAAGAGGGAAGTTAATAGAAATACAGGCCTACCTCAAGAAGAAAAATCTCAATTAAACAACCTAGCCTTACACCTAAAGGAGCTAGAAAAGAAGAACAAACAAAACCCAAAACCAGTAGAAAGAAGGAAATAATAAAGATTAGAGCAGAAATAAGCAAAACAGAAACTAAAAAAACAATAGATCAGATCAATAAGACCAGGAGCTGGTTCTTTGAAAAGATCAACAAAATTGATAAACCCTTAGCCAGACTCATCAAAATAACAGAGAGGAGTCAAATAAAATCAGAAATGAAACAGAAGAAACCAACACTACAGGGGAAAAAAAGGATTGTAAAAGAATATTATGAAAACTTATATGCCAACAAACTGGACCACCTAGAAGAAATGAGTAAAATTCCTGGAACCTATAACCACCCAAAACTGAATCAGAAGGAGAGAGGAAATTTGAACAGGTCGATTACCAGCAAAGAAATTGAGTCAGTAATCAAGAAGCTGCCAATAAACAAAAGTCCAGGACCAGACGGCTTCACAGGCGAATTTCACCAAGCATTTATAGAAGAGTTAACACCTACTCTTCTGAAACTATTCCAAAAAATAGAAGAGGAAGGAAAGCTTTCAAATTCATTCTATGAGGCCAGCACCCAACAATACATTAAAAAAAATCGTGTACCACAATGAAGTGGAATTTATTCCTGAGATGCAAGAGTGGTTCAACATTCACAAATCAATGCATGACATTGATAAAAGCCATTTGAAAATTTCAGATGATGCAGAAAAAGCACTTGACAAAGTACAACATCCATTCATGATGAAAACCCTCAACAAATTAGGTTTAGAGGAACGTACATCAACATAATAAAGGCCATATGTAAAAAACCCACAGACAACATCATACTCAATGGTGAAAAACTGAGAACTTTTCCCCTAAAATCAGGCACCAGATGAGGATGTCCACTCTCCCCACTTTGATTCAACATAGTATTGGAAATTCTAGCCACAGCAATCAGACAAAGGAAAGGAATAAAAGGTATCCAAACTGGTGAGGAAGAAATAAAACTTTCACTATTTGTACATGACATGATACTATATATAGAAAACCCCCAAGACTCCACCAGGAAGCTACTAGAAGTGGTAAATAAATTCAGTAAGGTTGCAGGATAAAAAGTCAATAGACAGAAATCCATTGCATTTCTACATACTAATAACAAAGTAGCAGAAAGAGGAATTAAGAAAACAGTCCCATTTACAATTGCACCAAAAATAATAAAATACCTAGGATTCAACTTAACCAAGGAGGTGAAAGCTACAAACCATTGATGAAAGAAATTGAAGACAACATAAACAGAAAGATATTCCATGCTCACGGACTGGAAAAACAAATACTGTTAAAATGTCTATACCACCCAAAGCAACCTACAGATTTAATGCAATCCTTATCAAAATACCAACAGCATTTTTCATAGAACTAGAACAATCTAAAATTTGTATAGAATCACAAAAGACCCCAAATAGCCAAAGCAATCTTGTAAAGAAAAACAAAGTGAGGAGTGTCACAATCCCAGATTTCAAGATATAGTACAAAGCTATAGTAATCAAAACAGCATGGTACTGACACAAAAACAGACGCACAGATCAGTGAAACAAGATAGAGAGCCCAAAATAAACCCATCGTTATATGGCCCATTAATCTTTGACAAAGGAGGCAAGAATATACTACAGAAAAAAGACAGTCTCTTCAACAAATGGTGTTGGGAAAATTGGTCAGCTACATGCAAAACAATGCAATTGGACCACTTTCTTAAACCATACACAAAAATAAACTCAAAATGGATTAAAGACCTAAATGTGAGACCTGAAACCATAAAAATCCCAGGAGAGAGCACAGGCAGTAACTTCGTTGACATCAGCTATAGCAACTTTTTCATAGCTGTGACTCCTGAGGCAAGGGGGTGGGGAATCAAAAATAAACTATTGGGACTTCGTCAAAATAACAATCTTCTGCACAGCAAAGGAAACAATCAACAAAATTAAAAAACAGCCTACTGAATGGGAGAAGATATTTTTAAATGACATAGCGGATTAAGGGTTAGTATCCAAAACATATAGAGAATCTACGCAACTCAACAGACACACAAAAAACCCAAACAATCCAATTGAAAAATGGGCAGGAGACGTCCAGATGGCGAACAGACACATGAAAAGATGCACAACATCCCTCATCATCAGGGAAATGCAAATCAAAACCACAGTGAGATATCACCTCCCACCTGTCACAACGGCTCAATCAAAAACACAAGAAACAAGTGTTGGTGAGGATGTAGAACCAAAGGAAACCTCATGCTCTGTTGGTGGGAATGCAAACTGTGCAGCCACTGTGGACAACAATATGGAAGTTCCTCAAGAAATTAAAAATAGAATTACCCTATGATCCAGTAATCCCACTACTGGGTATTTACTCAAAGAATATAAAAACACTAATCTGCAAAGATATATGCACCCCTATGTTTATAGCAGCATTATCTACAATAGCCAAAGTATGGAGCCAGCCTAAGTGTCCACTGACTAATGAATGGATACACACACACACACACACACACACACACACACACACACACACAAACACACGCACGTAATATTATTCAGCTATAAAAAAAGGATGAAACCTTGCCTTTTGCACCAACATGGATGGATCTAGAGAGTATAATGCTAAGTGAAATAAGTCAGTCAGAACAAGATAAATATGATTTCACTCATATGTGGAATATAAGAAACAAAACAAACGAACAAAGAAAACAGGAGACAAATCAACAAACAGCCTCTTAACTACAGCAAACAAACAGATGGTTCCCAGAGGGGTGGGGGAGCAGGGGATGGGTGAAGTAGGTGATAGGGATTAAGAATATACTTATTGTGATGAGCACCGAATGATATATGGAATTATCGAATGACTATAGTGTACACCTTAAACCAATATAACACTGTATTTAATTATACTGGAATTTAAAAAAAACCCTTTTTATCATTACGGAGTGTTCCACTTTATCTGACATTAGGATAGCTGTACCATCATTTATTAGTGTTTTCATAGTATATATTCCCCCATTTTTTTTCTTTCATGCTTTCAGTATGCTTATCTTTTAAAAATGTGTCTCATAAGCAGCCAAAGAGGTTTTTTTTTTAACTGAAGAATAGCTGACACAAAATCTTAGTCTCAGGTGTACAACTTAAGTGATTTGACAGATTTACACATTATGCTATGTTCACCCCACGTATAGCTACCATCTGTCACCATACAATGCTGTTACAATACCACTGACTATATTCCCTATGCTATACCTTTCATCCCTGTGATTAGTCATTCCATAACTGAAAGCTTGTACTTCTCACCCCCATCTTGTACTTGTACTTCATCCATTTTGCCCATCTCCCACCCCAAAAAGCATCTTTTGAAATCCAGTCTGTTCCTGTCTCTTTTAATGAGAGCATTTAGTCCATTTATATTTAATGCAAATATTGATATACTCTCCCATCTGGGTGTTTGCTTTCTATTCATCCTATCTGTTCTATTATTTTCTCTTTTGTTGGCTTCCTTCGCAGGTTAATATTTTTAAATCATTTCATCTTCCCTGTGTTACTTTTGTGGTTACACCTTCTTTTACTATTCCTTCACTGGTTACCCTGGCGATTACAATACAAATTTGTTATCAAGTGTGTGTTTTAATTATCAACTTACTGCCTCTCAGCTCCAAATCTCCTCTTCGTTGCCTGCAATGCGAGAATAAATATTTCCCCCTGGCTACCTAGTTCAAAGTTAAGCTTTGTTTGAGGAGGGCACTGGAGGGGGGGCACTAATGAAGAAAGTGGTTTCCGTTCTGGCTCTTACATGTTAGTTGCTCTACTGTGGAGCTCCCAAAGTGTGAGATGAATATGGCAGCTTCCTGGACACTCTGTACCGTGGCTTTATGGTAGGTCTGTGCAGTCTGCAAGCCACCTCCCCATGAGCAGCTTTCCCGGCACCCCTTGAGTGTGAGTGATTTTCAAGGCATTCGGGGTTTTGGCTCTTGGAATTGGCAGATGCCTATCCATGGCAGGAGGAAAATCAGCCCCCGACGCCAAGATTATTTCCATGAGTTTCCTCTGTCTCCGGATTTTGATAGCAGTGCAGGTGGTAGGAAGTGGATAGGCTCCGGGTATATTTTGAAGGCGGAGGTAACAGGATTTGCTGCTGCAGTGGATGTCAGAGCAAGGCACACAGGATGATTTCACAGTTTTTGGTTTGAGTCATGGAAATGAGATACGAGAGAGGGAAAGAGGGCAGGTGATGTGGGGTAGAGAACAAGAAAGAAGAGGGTGATGCGGACACAGGTAGAAAAGAACCATCTAAGAGGAGTAAGGAACAAAGTGAGGGCACGCAGGGTCGGTGCCCTGGCGGTCCTGGTGATATGAAAGAATTGTTGGAGAGAGGGAATCAGAAGGATATCACCGGAAAGTTAGCATGAAAGTAAAGATGGGCTTAATGGCAAGAAAATGAGTCCACATTTTAAAATGATCTTTTCTTTGCTCATCATATACATTTTAACATACATGTGATCGATACATATTACATTTATTTTTCAGTAATGATTGAATAGTTTACCATACAGTGTAAATCACAAAATACAATTCCTGAATTACATGCATAATGTGTGAGGCGAACCAGAAAAATGAAACATCATTGGTATTAATCGTCATGAGAAATAGATCAACCTTTCCGTTACGAAGTGTGAATTCAGATATTTAAGGAGGTAAATTCACCACTGGATTCTTGTATCTTCAGAATTAAAGAGGTAGTATGTACACTCAGAAAATCAGAAAATCAACATTGAAGTTCAGTCGATGAGAGGTGTGTGTGTGCGTGTGTGCGTGTGTGTGTGCTGTATTAGCAACATCAACACGTAAAATAGCAACCTTGTTAACGATCACATTTCCTAGGGATACATGTGCATGGCTGTGCCTTAATCATGCAAATATCACCCAAAATTACAGACAGTAGCAGAAACTAGATAAATTAGTTGCCTATCTTAACCACTGAAACGATGTTTTTTGTACGGAGGGAAGAGGATTTCCCAACTTTTTCAAGGTATGGATGCTTGTTGTTGACTTTTCTATTGATTTTGAAAGATTTTTGTCTACAAAACTCATTACTAGCTAGTGTTCATTTTTTTTTTTTATTAACCAAAGATCTTTCCATTTGTTAGAATTTATAAGCTGCAGGAAATGACTAATGTTGCCCCGGAATCAAGATAATTTCAGTCCCAACGAAAGTTTTCCTTTTAGGGCAGCCTCTGCAGCCTTGTTTTGGCAAATGCACGCATTTCAACAATGCTTTTTAAAAACAGCCCACAAGTCCTCTTACCTGACTCTCTTAAGGGACCCTGTTTGGGAAATCAATCTATTAAGGAACAAAATGCCTATTGTTAGATTCTTCTTTCATAATACTATTTAAAATTTTTCTCCTTCCTGCTTTCTTCTTACAGTCACTCGTTTATCCATTTCTCTTCCTTCTTCTCTTTTTCTAACCCAGCTTTTGTTTCGTCACCCCCTTCCAGTTTCCTCGTGGTCCTCGAGGGAATTCTGTCTCCTCCTGTTCTATTTCTTCAACCCTCAGATTCACATCTCCTCCTGTTACGATTGGTTTCCCATAGACAATCTGTTCCTGTAGGGTTCGTCACCTCTTTTATAGAGAATTGTGTATGGAACCTAAATTATCTGGCTATGTAGTGATCCACAAACATACGTGAACGTCTCACAAATGCAACATGTAATTATCCATTGTCGATTTCAATAAGGCATAAGTCCCTTTGGTATAAGCTTCCTGTGTTCAAGACGTAGCATCAGTAAATTCTTGGATTTTCTATGTTGTTTGGCATCTCTGTGAATTAAAGACATTAAGGGTAAATCTCACTTTAATACTTTTTCATTTTTTGTTGCATTGGGACAGATTTTTTGTCTTGTTCTTTAGTCCAAGTTACATAGTCTTTGATGCTTCAAAGGTCGGCAGGAGTCTAAAACTGGATTGTGAACTGAACTATACGGTTCTTCTCCCGACTTTTTACAGATTCACCATGTGGCTGACTGTAGGTCACAGGACTCTCCTGCCTATTTCATCAGGCCGACAAAGTTAACATTTGTTGTCCACTTATCACATGCTACTCACTCACTCGGCGGTGACTTACCCGTGACACAACCCTGTGAGTGGGTCCTATCGTTATGTCTACTTTACAGATGAAAACCTGAGACATAGGGAGGTTCGCCAGTTTGCCCAAGGTCATCCAGTAGGTGACAAAGCTCAGATTTTAACTTGAGAAGTCAGATTCCAAGTCTGAGGTGCTGACCGCCATACTTTCTTGCCTTCCTGACGCGGCAACTTGAAAACGCGCACGCTGGCCTCCTGACTCTGTAGCTTCATCACTACTCCATTTCGTTCACCCACTTACACAGAAGCGTCCCCGTCCATCTTTCAGAACTGCTCTGGCTCCGAGACCGTGAACTCTGTGCTTTCTCTGTCCATTACCTCCTCACCTTCCATGCCTCCTGGCCTAACTACTAAACGCGCTCAGCACCTTCACGGAGGCCCCCTGACCCTGCTCCCTCAGGGCCACTCGTGCCTCTTCTCCACTTCCCTTATTCTGTTGTCCCAGGAGGACTCTTCAAGGCTCCAGTCCACCTTGCATTTTTCTCCCTTTTCACTTCAGCCACTCTTTCTGTCTGCAATATTCTTTCCACCATCCCTCCCCTCGGTTTTAGCTTCATTAAGCACTTTACCCAAACTTCGAGCCACTCTCCGAACACCACCTCGCCTCTCCACGGTCCCCAAATACTACCTGCTTCATAATGTTCTTCCTGGTCATTTCAAAAAGTCAGATGTAATCCCTCCCTCCTCAGTACTCCCAACACTTAGTTTGTAACACAAACATAGTGCTTATTTAGTCTACCTTATAATCCAGTAATATGTGAATTCCCTTGGCCTCCCTTTTGGTTTATAATCCTAATTTAGAAGATCTAGCCCGATGCCTCGTGCTGGACTGGGGTATGGAGCAAAGGGCTAGAATAGGGAACAAAGAACTTAACAACTGAAAAAAAAATGTTTTATTTCGATCCTTAATTTTACTGGTAAGGACACTGAAGCCCAGTTTAAGAGACAAGTCGTGCTGAGAGTGGGAGACAGAAACTCCGTTCCTTCCCTCCTTGAATGCATACCATGACTAAAATCGTATGTGCATGGGGCACAGCGCTAAGCACTAGGGATACAAAAGCAAGAGAGTTTACTAGTAAGAAAATCAGAGTCTACTGAGCAGAAAACAGGTTATTGCCATACAATGTGATGAGACAGTGTTGGTGGGATAAATATATAAATAAATGCATGAGGCAAAGAATTTACTATCTTTGTAATAATATTATGTGATCTTTCTAACAGTGAAGTGTGAGGAAACATAATTTTTAATTCAGTTAATAAGATCCCATCCCAAGCGGTAGGAAGAAATGTCAAATCTGATTTGAACCAGACAAACTGATCTCTATCGGCTTGAAAAAGGGAGAGGACTATTGCAAATGGGGAGGTGATATTTTCCATCATACTCTGTTTTTCAGTTTTCCTCCCTTTGGTTTCTCCTGCTGCTCTGTGTTCAGGATTTAGCTCTGAACACTCACTGCCCTCCTGGGATAATTTCCGTCTTGTTTTTTAGCTGGCCGTATGTTCACGTCAACCAGACCAAACACTCTACGGACTTGGACTGGATGTACCCACTGCTCATTTTCTTTCTTTATCTCTAAACTTGAATGTTCTTCTTGTAATGTTAGCTCTTCTCACTCCCCTGAAAGTCAGCTTTTCTGACAGGTATGGTGCCTGCCTAATTTGAACGCCCGAGAGAGAGTGACAGGGTTTACGACAAGGGTATCTCCCAGACTTACGGCATGCCTCACCTGGAAAGCTCAGGTCTGCTCTACCCACAGTGCATCAGGAAGGACCTCCAGTTGGGTGGCGTGAGAGGGAGTTTTATTTGAAAGTGGTTCCAAAACCTGTATAGGAGATAAAGCGCAGAAATACGTTTTGGAAATTTCCATGACGGCTGCTTGGCCAAGATCTGTTTGGTACCTGGTACTGAGCCCTCCCCTAAGAGATGGGGCTTCTGTACTGTTTCGGTGCCTGGCATTTTCAGTGTGTTGAATGCGGACCCTTAAACCAGGACAACTGTGTCTTATTTTTATCTTATCGTGGCGGGCCTTGCTTTAAGGAATTCTCGTATGTGAAAATATAGATTAGTATTCTGTACACAAAAGGATTAGAACCCGGTACTAGTGAGGGTCCAGGTAACTGGGTCCTCTCCTACGTGTACCTGGGGAGATAAACTGGCTTCCCTCAACAAGTGGGCAGAGTGTGCCCAAAGCCTATGCACTGTGTGCTCGCCGGATCGTGCAGCTCCGCTCGTGGGAACGTGTCCTGAGGAAACCACCCTGACAAGAGACACCGACATGTTAACCCGCCACATCATCCAACAGCGAAAAGTTAGAAACAACTTACAGGTAGATCAAAGATTGTTCAGTAAACACGTAGGTACAAAGGGACACATGATATTAGGGGCGCCTGGGGGGCTCAGTCGGTTAAGCGTCCGACTCTTGATTTCTGCTCAGGTCATGATCTTACAGTCCGTGAGTTCAAGTCCCGTATCGGGCTCTGCACTGACAGCGTGAGCCTGCTTGGGATTCTCTCTCCCACCCCCCCCCGGCCCCTCCCCCTTTCTCTCACGTGCTCTCTCTCTAATATAAATAAACATTTTTAAAAGTACATACAATATTACTGGATGTTTACAGAAAGCGCATGTGTAGGTGCTTATAAATGAAAAGGAAAGATTAACCAGATATAAACAGCTCTCTCTGAGGGGTGGAGACATTTGTGGTTTTAACTCTTTTTTGAATTTTTAAATACCTTTCCTCAAACCTTCTACAGTGGAGATATATTATCTTTACAACCAGTAAAATGTTCAATAAACTCATAAATCCCATTTGAAGAGAGACAAAGATAAACTGGGCTGTGACTGTTTCCCATGATTCATTAGGGGATCCTCTTACATTTATGCCCTCATTACCAAACAACAGAACAAAATAGTCTTTAGCACCAATATCCTACAAGAGGAAACTATTTTCTTACGAAAATAACCTCTTGAATCTCCCCAAAAGTGGCTTCATTCCTGTGTTTCCAGAACAAGAAGTCAGGCATATGTTCTGTTCAAAATGAACAAAAGTCAAACATGTTTTACAGCCATTAAAAGTTTGAGGTTCGGGACTCCCGGCCGGCGGAGCACGTGACTCTTGATCTCGGGGTCATGAGTCTGAGCCCCACCTTGGGTGTAGAGATTACGTAAAACTAAAATCTTTAGATAAAAAATTGAGGCTGATCTGTGTGTGTCTCAACACGAGGGATGCCAAAGATAACACTGATGAGTAAAAAAAAAATGCAAGCTACCGACCTTTCGTACTCAGATTATATTTAAAAAATAATGCAACAACAAACTTTTCCCTCCAACTGTATGGGACAAAATACCAGAGAAATGTTGACAGAAACAGGCCTGGGATGACTGATACGCATTGAACTTGAAGAGAGTTACCGAGAGCTCTGGTGAGTGGGCGGGGGGAGAGGCAGGAAACAGGGTTTTGCGGGATGGGTGGGGTGGTGTTATTTACTTTTTACTTCGCATGCTTCACCATTCTTTACATTTTCTAAAAATAATTTTAAAACGTTCAAAAGGAAATCGGTAAAAGAGAGACACACCTGTGCTGCGGGCTCAAGGCCGAGGCAGACGGTACATTTTGCTTACTTACAGTGAAATTCCTGCACTTTTCTGGTAATGATAAGTGGTAATGATAAGAAACGATTCTCCCTCTTGGTGATTCTTTGGCAAATGTAAATATGGCCAACGGGCCTTTCTGACGTCTCAGCTCAAATATTTCAAGTACAATCTTAAAGATGTACAGTTGTGTAACGGGAGACTTACATGGTTTTTGAAGTGGAGGGCGGGCAGACACTCAGTGGGCCATCCCCCCTAACCAAACCGCTCTCCAAATGCACGCTGGAGTTGAGCACAGGCCAAAACGTGATGTGGGAAAGGTCTGTCTTCAATGACCATGACTTTGTCACGTAAACACTGCCCCTCATTCTTGTCTTGGCAAACCCCCTCCTTCCCTCTCATAATGTCCTTTCATTTCTTGTACCAAGGAAATGTGGTTCAGTTCCAGAAAGGAACTGAAACACATCCGTGTGAAGGTATAAATGACTCTTTAAAATATTACTTTTGTAATCAGATTTGCTTTTTACAGGTTAACAAAGGAATGAAGCTCTAATGGTGGAATCTCGCACATCCACCAGAATATGGGGGCACAGTCAGTCCCTGACTCTGCTTATATATCCGCGGCGTCCTCCACGGTGGCCTCACATGTGCCAGGCACTTTCCAACTTACAGGTGATGGTATATGTCAGGACTCCGTTGCAGCCGGGTTTGGAATCCTATATACAAGTCGTCCCAGAGAAGACCGTTCTTTACCACGTGTCTGATGACGTCAACCCGGCTCCGAATCTGAAACAGACATGGAACGAAGAGCAGGGGTGACCCAGCCAGCACCGAGTACCGACCCCTCATGTCCCTGGGAGAAGCAGCTGTCTGGGACGGCAGGGACCCGGGCAGTCAGGGAGAAACGCCGACTACAGTAGATGTCACAGGCCGGGGTGGGGGTGGGGGGTTGGTTGGAGAGAAGGGACCTGAGCTCGGCAAGAAGTGAGGGAAGGAAAACGGGAAAGGGATCTGGAGCTGGGGAAGCGAGCCTCGTGGCACAGTCACATCGCTGGCTCGAAATCCACGTTCCAGCGTGTGGAGTCAGCAACCGCTCTGTGCCTCAGTCTCCTCATCTACAGAACGCAGATGACGGAACCTTCCTCCGAGGGTGGCTGTGAGATTAACTGAGTCGATGCACATCCAAGACTCCTGCTGCACGGTAAGCTTTCCGCACAAGTGGGCGCTACAGTGTTATTCTCAAAGTGGCGCGTTCCAGTCTCCCGCCGGAACATTCTGCGGCACAGCCGAGCGTCCGGGTCTCCGGCCGTCTGCGGGTTTCGGGCCTGCCTCACAGCAAGACCACCTCAGGTAGGGGGTCAGGCCCTTCCCTTTCGAGAATCTCAACTCCCGACACGGAGGCTCGGGGGAGGCGTCAGAGGAGTTCAGGATTAGCAGACAAGCAGAGATGGTTTGGAGTGTCAGCCGAGGGCTTACTACTCAGGTGACCTTAACCTGGCTCAGCCTCAGTTTCCTCTCTTACAGGACTGTTGGGAGAAAAAACTGATATCATTTATAAAAAGAAGTGTGCAAAGATCTGCGGTGGCTTCGACACGGCAGCCGCACCAGCGCTAAAGGTCACCAGGAGCTTTCTCGGTATCGGATGTCGGATTTGTCCCTGGGAAACAGCACACGGAAGCCACTAGACGCCAACTTCCGGAAATGACACACCATTACGTGACGTAGGGTGATGAGATGGACACCCTGGTTTACTTGTCTCGCCTGCACCTTCCCTCCAAAAAGATGACATCCGCTGTGAGCGCGGACACAGCTCAGCGGCTCTGTTCTTCCGCCAGAAGATTTAGAAACGTGACTGCAGTTGGGCCGGGATGAGCCTGCCCCTCGTAAGACTGAGGTCTCGTTCCTCACACCGGGCAAGGAGATGGCCTTTCTAACCTTTCAATCTGGAGAAGAGCACACAGAAGACCGGGGGACACAACTGAGAAGGATTTGGGGTACAGGTGGGAAGGTCCTGGTGACTGATGAGCTTTGGGGGTGAGGGAAAGGGTCACCGTGTCAAGCGTGGCTCATCGTCGGGGGTCAATGCTGCCAAAAATCCAGAAAAGAAGAAAAGAGCGGTTCTAGAGAAGGAAGAGGATGAGCTGGAATTTGAACAGGTTGAAAAGGAGGTGATGAGAATTTGGAGATGGGGTGGCGATATCGGGCGGGCCGCTGACTGGAAAGAATCTCAAGCCCGAGCGTGTTGTGGAGCAGGACATACAGATTTTGGACTCATTAGCGGAGATGTGGTACCAGCAGATGAGATCGCCCAGGAAGAGGCGCGGGAGGAAGAGTGATTTGAACACAGAACCCCTGGGGGGAAACAAGAACTTTAAGTGATGCCTGGAAGAATGCAGGAGAATAGTCGGGAAGCGAAAAAAACCCAGGGGTGGAGTCACAGGAATGGAGAAAGGACTTCAGTTTGAAAAGATGGACCGGTCACACGCAATAAACCACCTGTGTTCTGTGCACTCTCAGGCCCAACCAACGTGTTCACAACACACGTATACAGGTATCAGCTGTCACGGAACAGGAAACAAAGGGAGTCGTTGACCAGCAAGAGATTTCAACTAACTTCAATCTGGAACGTAGGCTGATGAGGGGCAACCAAAGACAGAGTCTGTGGAGTCCCAGAGCGCGTGGGGAGGGGCGTCCAGACGTGCAGGGGGCAGAGGTGGGTTCCAGGGGCGACGTGAGGACACACAGCATGACGTACATGCAACCGCTGACCTGTTCCTATGGCCCTACGTGCTGTTCTCACTGAATACCTTCAGACAGTTCTCTGAGTAAATGGAATGGATTCTGGCGGGAGCCCAAGGGGGTGGTTTCCTCGTGATGTCCCAAAGCCAGCTCTACACTTTGGAACTTAGGGGACCCCCGACCTAACAGCTAGCTGCTCACCCCCATAACTTAAACTGGTGACCCCAGACCAAACAGCCTAGCTGGCGGGTCATAGAGCCCATGGTCCCTTTTTAAAAAACTGAGTTAGTTTTTTGCTCATTTGTTAATCTGGGTATTTCACATAAAAATCCAGGCTTCCGAGTTCTCTGGAATATTCCGAGCAGCTGGGGCTCATCAGGCGCTGCCCCCTTCCACGTGATAGTCCCCACCCTGCTCTCCTGTTTCCAACCTGCCTTGAGCCAGCGGTGAGCACTATAGCATGTGATCCCTGCCTTTAGGTAAAGCCTGCCAATGACAAGTCCTATACAGACACAGAGAGCCCTACACCAGCTGGGGAAAGGTCTTGTCACTGGTAAATACAGATGAATCCCTTACTTCTCGAAAGTCACTTACAAAGGAAGAAAGATCAGCCTGCGGTAAGCAGCGGGGCACACGGGGAGAGGCCAAAGGAGCAACGCCCTCCACGTCCACGCAAGGTGACCTGCTAACCGGCGTCGTGCGCTCGGCTAAACTGCCTTGCGACGCGAGGCAGGAAACTATGTAAAGTTCAGCTCCCACGCATCCCTTCTGTGGCAGTGACTTAAGCAGAAAGTGTAGAAGCAAAGAAGGTTGGGACCTGGCCGGGGTCTGGAGGCAGGTAAGGGACGTCGCAGGGTGACAGATCTGTAGAGACCCAGAGGAGCTCATCCAGATTGGAGCAGGAGGAGGTGGACTGCAGTGGCCATGCATCTAGGAGACACGGAGAGCTGGTGAGACAGAAGATATACTTATGAGCTTGAAAGGCAATTAATGGTTTAAAAGAAAAACAAAAACAAAAACAGAAACGGGCAGCATGAGAGGACTCTAGGAGCGCTTCCAAGGGTAGGCATAAGCAAACCTCAGCATGAGAAAATCTCCCTAAGATCCTGGCAGATAAAAGCACCGAGAGCCACATCACAGAGCACCAGGCACGATGATGATGCACTTCCCGGTGCATTTGAATCTGCAGCAAGCAGTTGCTTGCTTGCTTTACCCAGCAGATGTGAAAAAGCGACTTTCCGTTAAATATTTTACATGAACTTGTTAATCAGAAAAGTCTGAAGATGTATCTCCTTGAAGGCGAACAGATACCTCAATGTACAGATTTTGTAAATTCAGAATCTGGGGAGCAACATAGTGGCTAAAGTCTAGAGCCTAGAGTCTAGCTAGACTCTAGAGCCAGACAGCGGAGGTCAGCCCTGTGCCCCACCGCTTGCCAGCTGGACAGCCTGCGGGCAAGTTCCTGACCGCCGGTATGGCGTTACCCTCATCCAGAAGTGGGGGATATAGTGATCTCTGTCCATAGGTTGTTGCCGAATAAATGACTTAATGTTTATAAAGTGCTTAGAGCTATGCGTTTGTTAAATAAAGCAATAAATGTAATAGATCCATTTTGCTTAAAATGGGTGCTTCAACACAGGGTTCTCCTCTATGTGAAAACGCAGTTTTTTTTAAAAGCCAGAAAGCAGGCAGTAAGTCATTGGTTGTACTGAAGTTTCGACCTAGGATTCTCTTCAATAGCAAGTACTTTACTAAACCTTAAAATACAAATCAAATTATTAAAAAGGCGTTTAAGAACACATCTGTTATCCAAAGGTATGTTTAAACCACTACAATTAAAGTAGCGTGCGTTTATATGGCACAAGTAACAAGTTCAAGGGCACACCGTATATCCTCCTAATTTCCCGAATGGTCGTTATGTTTACATTCACATAGAATTTAAAATTACAGTGCATGCTCCTGTATATTATTAGTTATGTGACTACCACAAAGTGGTAGAGTGGGAATACGTCCCATGGAAAGAAAAAACCAAGGCTTGGACAGGTTAAATCACTTACTCAAAGCCTATAATCAGCAGGGAGGGGGCACCAGTCCTAAGCTTGAAGCGGTCTCCAAAGCAATAGCTCTTCCTTTCCATTATGGCGCCACAGGTCAGGGATTTGCTCCAGACTGGAGCTCAATCAAAGATGTGTTGATTTATGTTGACTTAATTCCTTTTATAGGGATGCCCACTGGGTCCACTGGGGGGAAGGAGGCAGAGGTCTCGAGGCTTGCGGGTCTGATGATAGCTTAAGCGGGTCGGGTTTGGGCAGTAAGCACGTAGAGGAGCCAATCTTTGCAATGGACTCAAAAAGCAGCAAGTATGGACTTCAGTTAATAATTATGTTTCAACACTGCCTCATTAGTTGTGACAACTACCACAGTAAAGGAAGGTGTTAACAATCTTCTGTGCCATCCTCCCAAGCTTTTCCGTAAATCTAAAACGACTCTAAAATAAAAAGTGGATTTAGAAAGGAAGGAAGAAAGGTAGACAGGAAGGAGCAATTTGCTGCTTACTTCCTCATACGGGTGTTCCCGGCTTGGTCTTTCTTTTGGAAAGGATAAGTCTAGAAAGTCAACCAAATAGTCATATCCTCCAGGAAAAGGGCTGAAGTCCTCATCTGTTTCAATCATCTGTGCAAATGACAACATGGTAAAGGCAAGAAGCATATAAGTCTGGTGGTCAAAGTCTTCTAAAAATCCTAGACTGTGTAAGACCCAAACATCCTTAAATGATAGCAATGAATTGGAGTTCGTATATTCCCTCCCTCAATCTCTCTCTCTCGAACTGATAACATTCAAATCCTAGCCTTCTACACAAGCAAGCTTCTTCACATCACTAACTTCAATCAAATTTACAGAGAAGATTATCATCATCTTGAGTATTGTTAGTAATGAGACAGCAAACGCCATGATAAGTTTGTAGGCAAAGGAAGAAATAAAATGTGCAATGTTTCTCATCATTAAATAGCAGCTAAACAGCCATAGCTTCATGGAAAATTCCAAATATTTTCTCTTTTTCATACTGATTGTCCCACTGAAAGTAATCATTTAGACCAATGCTCTCCAGGTCTCTGGACTTCAAAGACAATTTCCTAAAAAATATTCAGGAGCTAATATAAGCACCGATGTAGTGCCTTTGAATGACACAAAGGGTTGGGGGCACAGACCCCTTTCTGCTCCCACCCCTGTGCACCTGAAACGCCATGTATAACTTGACTCCCCCACAATATAATAGCATGTTGACTAGAAGCCTTACCGATAACATAAAACATAAACACGTTTTTTATGTAATATGTATTGTATACTGCATTCTTACAATAGAGTAAGCTAGAGAAAAAGTGTTATTAAGAGGATCCTAAGAGGGGCACCTGGGTGGCTCAGTCATTTAAACGTCTGACTCTTGGTTCTGGCTCAGGTCATGGTCTCGTGGTTCGTGAGTTCGAGCCCTACATCAGGCTCTGTGCTAACAGCGTGGAGCCTGCTTGGGATCCTCTCTCTCTCTCCCTCTCTCTGACTCTCCCCTGCTGTCTCTCTCCAAATCAGTACACACTACATTGAAAAAAAGAAATTCATAGGAGAATTTACATATATACAGTATTATATTTACAGTCCTCAATTGTTAAAAAATCTGCTTATAAGTGTCACTCAAGAGTCAACTGCATTTTATTTCCCAGTGAGGACTTAAAAAAAGTCTTACATCTACTTTTATTTCATTAAGGGAAGAATGCTTTGACACCTCAAAAACAGAGAGGACCTAATCTTGGAATAATGACCATTCATCCCGAGAAAAGAAAGCTGACAACTTTGTAACCGTACTCGTAAGCATACTCAAACCTACTCACCACTGACCGGAGAAATCATTGTCATAGACTGGCACTGACCCCCAGGCCAGGTTTTAGGCATCATTGCCTTTAAGAACGGCAAGAATTGCCTGGTATTACCGTTCAGGGGTTGAAAGGTAAACCTGGGAATAGTCCTCGCTCTGAGGGGCCCCAGCCCTCGTCTCTAAGAGCGAATGCTGTCTATTGCCTGATGCGCTGTCCCTAAACTTTGCACACTAAACAGAAGCCGGATAAAATACACATGTGAGTGGCTGGTTACTCCAGCCTCTGCAGTACTCCTGGCCCACTGTGGCTCCCTCTTTCTCTTGCACCTCCTACCTGTTAGTATTTACTTTGCTTTTGGAGACACTTTTAGCTTCGGTGGCCAGGTTATAACCCGAACCGCTTGGCTTGTGAGCCCTGTATGTACGTGCTGCAGCGAATATAAGTTTCAGACCTCCAGCCTAGATCTAGCACTTAACCTTGTGCTTAAACCTCATGGTTTGTGCAATCTGATTCTTACCACAGCTGCCGATAGGAGGCACCTGTTTCTATGTCACCCGGCTACAAGTCAGGTGGGTAGCACCTTCCAGCCCCACAGCGTAAAGAGCTGTTTCTGCCAATGCTAAACAAAACAGAACACCCACAAAACCCACAACAACAATCATGGGACAAGAATGCTCCCAAAGCAAAAGTGAGCTGGACCTGAGGGAACATGCCCTACATTTGGCGCTTAAGGCAGGCTTATTGAGAAATAAACTGGAATGCTCAGGGGGTTTCCTCTAGTTCCATAATACAAGAGCAAAGACAGACAACACTTATGGCGTACCCTGACCACCAGGTTGTAATCCTTAAATCCCGCCCAAGTGAAGTATTCTTTTATCCAGGATGAGTGAAGAAATATATCGTCTCCTACAGCAGCATTCAAGATGTTCAAATAGGGTTCGAAGTCCCAGGAATCCTTGTAGATCTTGGTCCCCTCTGGAGGCTCTATGATGCCCTTGCTTAAAGACACAGAGGTGACAGTTAGTCGTATTGTGACAATGTGAATCCCCTGGCACTGATGACTACATTATGGTTATGCGGGACGTTAACGTTAGGGAAAGTCTGGGGACGGGACTATGGGAAAACTCCACATCTTTTGTAACTTTTCCCTAAATATTAAAAAAAAATCATAAATTACATTAAAAATTAAAAAAAAAACCCATCATTGGATTCCCTCTTGAGTCCTTGTAGGAGAGCTCAGTCTATGGAAGCTGTGTGGCCACATATATGTCCCATAAAGAGATTGGTCCTGGAGGAGCCGGAAGGGTAGTGAAGGTTTACGGGAATGCCAACAGCGCTGTTACTTCTTTTATTTATTTATTTTTTAATGTTTACTTTTGAGGGAGACAGAGACAGAGTGTGAGCAGGGGCAGGGCAGAGAGAAAGGGAGACAGAATCCGGAACAGGCTCCAGGCTCCGAGCTGTCGGCACGGAGCCCGACGCGGGGCTCGAACTCACAAACCGCGAGATCATGACCTGAGCTGAAGTCGGACGCTTAACCGACTGAGCCACCCAGGTGCCCCAAGAGTGCCATACTTCTGGGGAGGCTCCCTCCTGCACACACTTGAGCGACGGCCCCAGACATCTGTTGCATGTCCAGAAGGCACATTACCCGAGGTGGCTGAGTACGTGTGACACTTTCGGATGCCTCTGCCTATCCAGGTGGAAAGTGGCCGCCTGAAGGAAATCACCGATGGCCGCAGGGCCTGACCGCCCCGCAAGGTGGCTGCGAGGAGGCACCTAGTCAGAGCGTGCGTGTACAAAGGGGGGATTCCACAGGGAGAAAGAAGGGCACGAAGGTGAGAGAAGCCATAAACAAGGAAGGCAAAAGTGAGCCCTTCCAGATCAACAGTCAACCAGACAGGAGCCGTCAGAATGCCTGGATGATTCGGAAACGTCCCACAGAAGTTCCTCAGGAGACGTGTGAGGGGTGGGGCCTGAACCCCAGCCTGCACCGAGCTCCTGTGAATCGGCCAGTGTGGTGGGTTTCCAAGTCAGAATACATTTCAAGGTCAAAGTCCATGTCTGGGGGGGAAAAAAAAGGTTGGAAAACCACTGATCTGGGCCCTTTTGATTCAAGTAGCTAAACGATGGAAGTGTTGAATATAATGTCATATTTATGTTGCGGATGTCCACTCACGGTCCCGCCCCCAGCCTCCGCGGAATGGAAGTGTGGGGGAAGCAGCAGCATGACTGGCACTTAGACGGGGCTCAACAAGTCTCTGTTGAGCGTCTCAGCGAGTTTAGCCTAGCTTCGAGAAACAGCCAGAATTTGGGGCCTCTGACACATGGTCCTCCTACTGTACTGATCAAACCACAGCTGAGACGGACAGATGGGCAATTTTATTCTGAAACCCGGTCAGCAATCTGGATAACCGAGTTCTCTGACCTCCCCAGAGCTCTGTCCATCCAGTGCGGAGAGGGAATCACCGCGTGAAACACGGAACCCTGAACCCTAGAAATGGAACGGGATGTGATGGGGGCAGGGGAAATCCAAGGAGGGAAACAGGCACCTGTCTACTAAATACCTGGCAAGTCACTGTAGGTCTGTACGTACCACTTCTCAACACGATGCTTTTGGTCCATCGTTCTCCCAAAGCTAAGGCGCGCTAGCTTCGGTGAGAAATTACTTAACAGAATCCCAAAGCTTCTACCTTGGAAGTCAATCTCAGAGCTACTTCTGCAACTCCTTGCTGGGTCTCGGCTTAAAGCCACACTCATCTCAGGCCCCCCAGCTGCCTTCTCGACTGGAGCTATTCTCCCTGTAGCCTCTTCCCCAGTTCACGCTCCTCTGCAGGCTGAAATGGTTTCTCCAGGACATAATGCAGTGATGTGCCTGCTTTGCTGAGTAACTTTCTCAAGCGCTAGTTACTCCCAGGCAAGCTCCCTGCGTGGTTTCACGAGGCCTTTGTGACCCCGGCCCCCGCACGCATGTGGCGTCTGGCATTCCTGCTTCATGAGGGAAGGACATTTTCACGGCTGTGTCCCTGTACCTAGTAGTACCTAGGCAGGCATACCAAAGGAGCTCAATAAATCGTTTCTGAATGAATGATATACACTTGCTCACCGGTTCAAAGTGTCTGAGCCCATCAAACTCGCAACACCATCGACCCCTCTCTTCGCCAGCACACGCCATTCCCTCTGGAATCTGGAATCTCTCCTTCCCTCTCTCCATCCCTCTTATTCGCTCCCTCTTAATTACTCTACTGGTAATCCCTTCCCCTCTGAGACCTAGCTCAAATGCCAGAGATTTCAGATTGAGTTTTTCTTGACCACACTTCCTGTTCTCCCACCCCCTCCTCCCCTCACCAGGCAGAGTGAAGCACTTAGCCTTCCACGTCCCTCACACTCCGTGTCATTACTGAGAACCCAACAGCGCTATGCTCTTGTCACCCAGAATGTTTGGTAAGATGCAGTGATACAAATGCACATCCCCAGGCTCTACCTCGGATCCAGAGCCCCGGGGGGTGGGGCTCAGGGAACTGCATTTACCCAAGTTCCTCAAGGTTATTCTGTTTGCGAATTCTTGCTCCAGGATGCGTCCGGAGGACAGGACCCAGAAGATACGGAGCTCAGCAAACGCCAAATGACAAAGGCTCTCGAATGCCCTCTGATACGGAATAATTAACAACTTCTCTTATCCTTGATCTGGAGAGTAAAAACTGCTTTTATGCTAGAAGCACTGGGGGGGATCTTAAAGAATCTGAAGCAGGAAGGAACAGGAACGGTTTTGTATTTTGAAAAGTTTACTATGGCAGCGATGTAAAAACTTCTCTTACTCTTGATCTGGAGAATAAAAACTGCTTTTATGCTAGAAACACTGGGGAGATCTTAAAGAATCTGAAGCCAGAAGGAACAGGAAGCGTTTTGCATTTTGAAAAGTTTACTCTGGCAGCAATGTGGAGTGGGGGCTTATACACCTTTTGCCTACGGTCCCTGTAAGAATTAACATTGAATCATTATATCAGGACCCTGGGGGTCCACCAAGGGCACCTCTGACACGAAAGTTTCCTGAAATAATCATTCCCTTTATTATAGGCAAGGTACTCGGGTGTATTCTATTCTGTTCGATTTCATTTTTCAGAAATGCAGGTTGTAATGAATGTCATTGATTTTTATGACCCACCAAAAGCCACCGTGGATTTTGACCAGCAGATTGGAACTGGCTGGTATAGAGAACACAGACACAGGCAAGACAAGTCAGGGGCCACCGTGGGAATCGAGGCTAAAAATTATGAGAAGCTGAATGAAGGCCATGGCAGAAAAGGCTAGGGGCAAGTGATGGAGTTATGGGGGGTTTATGGAGGAGAAAGGACTGGCTTCAACAACCAGTTTCACACAGGAAGTCAGCAAAGGGTCAGAATCGCTAACCCCTGCCTTGGCAGGGGTGAGGCCGGGAGCAGGTGTGACCTTTTGGTTAACTGTGTGATTCGCTCTCTAACTCACCCCGTCAGTTTCTAAATTAGGGTGAGGAACTTATGGTTTCATTTGGCTCAAGACAAGTGTTTATAAAAACATAGGTCTGCGACATCGATGTTAACTTTTCTCGAATTGCACCCCCGATGCGAGGCTACTTGCTCAGATGTGCTCTGCGTGGGACAGGCGGTGGGGTAATGTTTATGCTGATATGAAAACCAGCTCTCGCATCCGTTGCTTTTTACTTCTTTAAGGCAACTTCTTTTTGAGCCTATCAATGGTCCCTGATAGGAATAAAACACCCTCACCCTTCATCCTCAAATAAGGTTCTGAGATGAGGAAAACATTTGAGTATTTGTTACGTCGCATGAGAAACCTACGGGAAAACTCAATCTTCTCCCCCTTAGATCTGAAAGATACTTAATGGTTTATTTAAACAGTAAGACTTCCGTTTCTAAAGGTGACGTGTGGATCTGATTCCATGAGAATCTCAGCATGCCAGTCAACAAAGACTTAATATTCCTACAAACGAGGACCTGTCAAAAGGCCACAGGTATGCCCTTTATTTTCTCATAAAATTGAAAAACATTCGTAAACCATCCTTAAGACTCTATAAAGACTCAAACCAAACCTGTCTGTCGGGTCCTTTAGCATCCGACTCAGATCGAGAGTGGCTCCAGGCCGTGGGGTCCACGTTACCACATCAGAGTTTTTCTTGATAAGATTGTTGAGTTCATTTGGGTCATTTTTGATGTTTGTTTCCTTAATATACCTGTGAAAATAAGAGCATGCTTATGTAAGAAAACAATTAATTCTCAGATGCACAGTCTGAGTAGCACGATGCTAGAATTTTTTTGTCTCTTCATTCCCACTTAACCAATAACTTACCGCATGGAAAAATAAAGACTATACTTGGCCTAATGTCCCTAATTAGGGAAGAATTATTAGCCCAAGAAGTTGTACTTATACTTTGTCTTTAAGTATAACCATATGGTGATTGGATGTAAAAAGACCGACTATTTTTAACAGGTGGGAATAGCACACGCTTGTATTTGATATTAACTAAACGTACAGATGACGAAATATTATTCGATAGGAATAATACTAAGCACTGACCATGGGCTAGTCGACTTTACCTTCACAGCTCTAATGAGACAGCTACCATTCATGCTCTCATTGTAGAGAGAAGGGGACTAAGGTCTTGAGAGGCCAGGTGACTTGCCCGAGGTCACCCCCCTGGACGGCAGCGCCCACCCGGCTGTCCACCACATCGCACAGCCAGGAGGCCACAGGAAGGAGCTCCTCCCCCAGTTTTGGATCCAAGTCTGAAAAGTCACCGCTTGTCGTGTGCGGTTACATGCGAGAAGACGGCCATCTGCGAACCAGGAAGCCAGCCCTCACTCGACACTGAGTCTGCAACTTGGTGTTGGACTTTCCAGCCTCCTGAGAAATGAACCTCGGTGGCAGAGCACACGTGCCTTCGGTCACAGCCCTTCCTGACACCTAGCTTCTCACTGTGCTACCGAGCCGAGCCGACCATCTCCCAAGTTCAATTCCAAGCCGCAATCTTTCTGGAAATCGCCATTTCAGGGTCATATGGGAAGGTGGTGGTGGGGCTGGGGCAGAGAAGGGGCGATCCAGAGAAAAAGGATTTGTCCCTGTGTTTCACCTGACATGGGTTATATAGACGCACATTTCTATTAAAGGGAATTTAACCTCCTTGAGCTACAACCCGCTCACCTAGACTGGATACAGAATTTTCGTCAGACAAATACAAAACATATGTAAGCACCTGGATTTCTACAGCACCAGGGGACTTACATCACCTCATGACCCTGGAATCCATTCGGCAGATGTGAGTGAAGACGTCACTCCACCCACAGATGCGAGTAGCTTTTCCCTTCCCACTGGCATTAATGAACCTCCAGCAGGGTAGAACTCACTTCGAAGCAGTTGCCACCATTCTGTCTTTTCTTACGACCTCTAGTCTCAAGATGGTTCACTGCCTGGTCTCTCTGCCTCCCATCTCGTCTCCAAACCACGATACTGTCAGATTACTCTTCCTAAAACACAATGTGTGGTGCTCACAAAATTCTGTCACTTCCTGATGCTTGCCCGTCTCCCTCTCTAAAATAATAAAATCAATACCGAGGTGCTGCCCTCTGAGGGGTACCGCGAGCGCTGAGAGCAACATTTGTCCATTACTCACACAGAGAAGAGTGGCTTGCCATTACTTTAAAAGGCAGCATTTTAAGTAGCCAAGTGTCCTGTAATCAAGCATGCACGACATCCGGTTCTTCTCCACGTTCTTGGAATTCAGTCTCCTTAACGTCTCTGGAATCTGAATTCCCTTCTCACTCCCTACTGTCACTCACCATCCCCGCCTAGATTATTGTCATGGTTCTCAAACTGGTCTCTAGGATCAGTATTGGCCTTTCCCTTCCCACCGCACAGACACATGACCTAACTCCCCCTCTGATCACATCGCTATTCCTCATCAGACTCTTTTATTGGGCTCCTCATGCCTTCAAGATAAAAATCCAAGCCACTTGCTATGGAAGACACAAGGCTGTTCACTGTGTGGCTTCCTGGTTTCTCCCACCACGCCTCACGTAGCTTCCTTAGTCCCCTATACTGAGCTCTGTCATCTCAGCATCTTACTGTCTTTTCCGGTCAGTGTCTACTCCTACTTCGAAACTGACCCTCACCGTCTCACCCGGTACTCATTTTCTGACCCCCACTGCCTCCTAAACACACAGGTGTCCTACGCTTTTCGTGCTGTATCATGATGGTTTTTCTCTTCCAGGAGACGATCGCTCAGAACACGATCATTTATCTCTGCTTTTTCAGTACCTAGACCAGTGCTGCTCAGTAAATGATAAATGAGTGCATAATGAACAGTACTGATCAAAGGAAATGACTTTTTAATCTTAGGTCAGTCTTTACAGAAAGATCAGGAAGATATGGGGTCGCTATATAATTCCACAAGAAGGTGGGAAGAATGGAAGCACATCTGCGATAGGATGTATTAAACACAGCAAATAGGATGTGATTAAACATGTGCCGATAGTTCCTCCGAGAACACAGAATGTTCAAGTGAGAACAGTCATGTTTTAATGATGACACAAATGAAGCCTAGAAAAGTCAAATGATTGCTTGTAACTAATGATACAGGGAAGACCTACATTCCACGTGCATGATTTCTTCTATGGTGCTGTGCTGCCTGTAACGGAGGAGAAATCACGGCTGGTCCCTACGGGATTACTGTTATGAAAACTCATCTTGAGGACTGGTTTCTTTATTATCCAACAGATTTGCAATAAATTTATAATTCTGTAATATCCAGCAAACTGGTACAATGACACACGCATTGCCTGTCTGCACACGTCTGTCTTTTGTTCGCAGAATGCTCCCGGTAGGGAGGACAAAGAGGCTCGTCACAAAGCAGACGGTGCTCGTAGTTGCTCATGAAAACAATATTGCAGTGAGAGGCTGAGTCACTGCATGTACTAAGGATAAAATAAGTTTTATATATAATTACAGAATCTTATAAAAGCAAAATTAATCTATAAGGTAGTAGCATTTAAAATAAAACTGTGCTTCCAATACGACAACATGGATAAGTTATATATATTGTTTTTCCAAGGGGTTATGGGTGCCATAAAACGTGCAACCTGGGGGTGCCTGGGTGGCTCAGTCAGTTAAGCGTCCGACTTCGGCTCAGGTCATGATCTCACGGTCCATGAGTTCGAGCCCCGCGTCAGGCTCTGTGCTGACAGCTCAGAGCCTGGAGCCTGTTTCAGATTCTGTGTCTCCCTCTCTCTCTGCCCCTCCCCTGTTCATGCTCTGTCTCTCTGTCTCAAAAATAAATAAACATTAAAAACAATGTGCAACCTGACTGTATCACAAACATGACTCAAACAAATACGTGAGTTTTAACTACCACGGCTGAAGGTGTTGGGAATAACTATTCGCTTTGTTTTTTTAATTAAAAAAAATCAATTTACATTCAGTATTTTTACTTTTTGAGAATGGCTCTGTGAATTTTAACACATGTACAGATGTGAGCAACCGCCACCGCAATCAGTGTACAGAGCGGTCCTATCACCCCTCGAAACTCTCTCGGGTTGCCCCGTTTCAGTCAAACGCTCCCCCCTAGTCCAACCCCTGGCAACCGCTGATCTGTTCTCCACCCCTATGGTTCTGCCTTTTCCAGGATGCCTTAGCAACAGAATCATACAAGATGTCAACTTTTGAGGCCCACTTTCTCCACTTAGCATGACGCTTTTGAGATTCATTCACGTTGTTGTGTGTTATCAGTCTTTACTTCGCAGTGTATTCCGTGATGTAGACATCGTGGTCTGTTGAGCCATTCACCTGCGAATGATACTTGAGTTGACTTCGTAATCATGAATAGAGCTGCTGTTAATATCTGGGTACAGTTTGGGTGTGAATAAAGGTTTAATTTTTTTTTAGGCCAAATACCCAGGAATGGAATATCTGGGTCATGTGATAAATGCATGTTGAAAGAAACAGCCAAACCGTTTTCCAGAAGGCTGGGCCAGTTGGACTTCCCAAGAGCCATCTGTGAAAGCCCCGTTGCTCTGCATCCTTACCATAACTGGCTACTGTCAATTTTCAAAAGTTTGTTATTTCACTGTGGTTTTAACCTGTATTTCCTAATGGCTAATGATACGAGCACATCATTTCTTATGCTGATTTGCTTCTATATATCTTCTTTGATGAAGTATCCGTTCAAATGTTGCGTCCACGTATTATTGTTTCCTGACATTGATTTCTGAGAGTTCATTATAGATTCTGGATACACGTTGTTAGTCAGATATTTGATTTGCAAATATTTACTCACGGTCTTTAATGTATCTTTCACAGAGAAAGATTTTTTAATTTTGATGAAGTCCAAAATATTAAGCTTTTCTCTATGGATTGTTTTTGGTGTTATATATAAGAAGTCTTTGCCTAACTCATGGATTTTCTCCTGCCTTTTCCTCTAAAAGTTTTATAGTTTTACATTTACATTTAGGTCTACGATATCCTTTGACTTATTGTTTTGGTATACAATGTGGGGTCTTAATCAAGATTCATTGTTTGCATGTCAATGTCCAACTGCTCTATTAATATTTACCGAAAAACTCTCTTTTCTGTTGAATTGTTTTTGCACCTTTGTCAAAAACCAATGGTTATATTTGTGTGGATCTATTTCTGGAGTCTCTTCTCTGCTCCACTGATCCATGTGTTTATCCCTTCATCAGTCTCATGCTATCTTGATTACTGTGGCTTTACAGCAAATCTTAAAAGTGGGGAGCTTGAGCCCTCCAAATTTATTCTTTTTCAAAATTGTTTTGGCTGTTCTAGTTCCTTTGCTTTTCCTTATAAATTTTACAGTTAGCTTGTCTGTATGTACAAAAAATTCTGTCAGGATTTTGATGGGTACTGCACTGAACCTACAGATTCATTGAGAGATAATTAAATAGGGACTATAACAACACACTCAACCGATAAATCACAAAATTACAAGGTAAATGAGAAAATACTTAGTGATAAAATGAAAACAAAAATACAAAACACAAAACCCATGAAATGTAGTAAAGGCTGTGCTCAGAGGAAAATTGATAGCTCTAACATCTGTATTAAAAAAGAAGACCAGCAGAGAGAATCAATGAAACCAAAAGTTGGCTCTTTGAAAAGATCAAAAAAATTGACAAATCTTTATTAGACAAAGAATAAAAGAAGACACAGATAACTAAAATCATAAAGAGAAACACTACTACTGACCTTACAGAAAGAACTATAAGATAACACTACGAACAATTGAACACCAACAAATCAAATAACTTAGGTGAAATGGGAAAATTCCTAGGAACACACACAGTGTTTAAACCAACTCAAGAAGAAAATAGAAAGCATCCTCATTCTCGAACTCTCCCCTAAACATAGAAAGAAACACTTCCTAATTCATTCTATGAGGTCAGTATTACCCTGATACCAAAGGCAGGTAGGTGACGGGATTAAACTTTCAGCTGTAAAATAAGTAAGTCATGCAGATGAGAAGTATAGCATAGGCACTATAGTCACTAATATCATAATAATGTTTTATGGTGACAGATGGTAACTACATTTATCTTGGTGAGCAGTGAGTGATGTATAGAATTATCAAATCACTATGTTGTACACCTGAAACTAATATGTCAACTTTTTCAAAAATAAAAAAAGTTTTTAAAGATGTTACAACAAAAGAAAATTACAGACTGATATCCCTTATTCACACAGATGCAAAAGTCCTCAACAAAATACCAGCAAACAATATCCAACAGCATACTAAGTTGATTATACCCCATGACCAGGTAGGATTTATCACAGAAATGCAAGGGTGGTTCAACATAAGGCAATCAGTAAGGGTATTTCACCACATTAGTAGAATAAAGGAAAAAAGCACATAATCATCTCAATCAATGCAGAAAACGGATTTTACAAAATTCAATACCCTTTCGTGATAAAAAACACTCAGGAAACTAGGAATAAAAGCAAACCTCAACACGATAAATGGTATTTATGAAAAACCTATAGCTAACAACATGCTTAATGGTGAAAGAATGAAAGCTTTCCCCCTAAGAACAGGAACAAGACAAGGATGCTTGCTTTTACTACTGCTATTAAAAATAGTATTGTAAGTTCTAGTGAAAGAAATTAGTCAAGGAAAAGAAATAAAAGACGTCTAACTGGAAAAAAAAGAAGTAAAACTTTATTTGCAAATGACATGACCCTATATATAGAAAACCAAAGAATACACAAGAAAGCTAATAAAATTAATAAGAAAATTTAGTAAAGTTGCAAGGTAAGGGCACCTGGGTGGCTCAGTTGGTTGAGCAACCGACTTTGGCTCAGGTCATGATCTCACAGCTTGTGGGTTTGAGCCCTGTGTCAGACTCTGTGCTGACAGCTCAGAGCCTGGAGCCTGCTTCGGATTCTGTGTCTCCTTCTCTCTCTCTGCCCTTCCCCAATTTGTGCTCTCTCTGTCTCTCTCTCTCTCAAAAATAAATAAACAATAAAAAAAAATTTTTTTAAGTTGCAAGGTATAAGGTCAACAAACAAAAATCAGTTATGCTTCTGTAAACCAGCAAAGAACAACCAAAAAAGGAAATTAAGAAAACAATTCCATTTACAATAACATCCCAAAGAATAAAATACCTGGGAATAAATTAATCAAAGGGGTAAAAGATTTGTACACTGAAAACTACAAAACACTGATGAAAGAAATTAAGAAGAACTCAGTAAAAGACCTCCTATATTCACAGATTTGAAGAGTTATTATTTTTAAGATATCAATACTCCTCAAAACTATCAGCTTTTTTTTACAGAAATGGGATAGTTGACTGGAATGGAACTGATTCTCAAATTCATGTGGAAATACAAGGGTCCCTGAATACCTGAAACAATTTTGGAAAAGCCAAGTTGGAGGACCAACACCTTGCTACAAAGCTAGAATAATCAAAACAGTGTGACACTGGCTTAAAAATAGACATATAGACCAATATAATAGAATTAAGAGTCCAGAAATGAACATCGAATACATCTATGGGTAACTGATTTTTGACAAGGGTGCCCATATCTTTCAACGCAGAGAGAACTGTCCAGAGACAACTGGATTTCCACAGGCAAAAAAGATTAATTCAGACCCTTACCTCACACCATATACAAAAATTGACTCAAAATTGATTAACAACCTAAATATAAAGGCTAAAAACCATCAAACTTTTCAAATAAAACATATGAATAAATTTCTGTGACCTTGGATTTGGCAATGTAGTCTTAGATATGACACCAAAAGCATAACCAATGAAAGAAAAATCAATAGATTTGCTTTCATATTGATGAAGAACTTTTGTACATCAAAGGTTATTATCAAGAAAGTGAAAACAGAGTCTGTAGAGAGTGGAAGAAAATATCTGCAAATAACACACCTGATAAGGGATTAATACCCATATAATATTTAAACGCTCCTACAGTTCAATCATGATAGCCCAATTTAAAAATGAGCAAAATGTCATAGACTCTAAGTCTAAAGTTCTTTCTTGTCTAGCAAGAAAGCAGACACAGGATTAAAATGTGAGAGATGGCTAACGTCCAGGAAAAACCAAGAGCCCCAAATAAGGGTCCTTGTCCCATTTTTATTAGGATCAGAAGGCTTACAAACATGGTGATGGACGTGCACAAACAGACAATGAAACTGTGAACATTAACTCATGGGCATGAGGGAAAGGGGCTCTTGAAGATATTCAGGGTTTAGGGGTTTGGGTTAATACAAAACAAAATCCTGGCACCAGGTGGCTGGGTAGAAGGTTGCTTACAGGGGACATGAGACACCACCTCTGTTTACCTTAGCTAGCCTAGGGGATGAGACAGATAGGACACATGACCTCAGGGTTAACAAGGCACCTTTTCTTTTGTTAATCATCTCTGATCTGGGCAGCTTCACCGGCAGTGCAGCAGTCTATAGTCCTATTTACTTGTTTACCGAATTTGGTCCTTTCCTCCTCTGAAAGCAGCTTTCTGCTACAGCACTAAATTGGGGGGTGCTTTCACCCTGAATACCTAATCTTGCTTACCTCATATACCTTTGTATGGGGGCCTTTGCCCCCCTCTCTATTCTGGGGGCCTTTGCCCTCCTCTACTCTATGTTGGGGGCCTAATCTTGTTTACCCAGGCTTGGGTGTGAGCATCCTATGGCTTTGTAATTCTTTATGCCTATTAACCCATCAGTGCAGGCTCAAGGAATTCCTAAGCTTATTCCCCATAGCAAAGGGGTGCCTGGCTGGCTCCGTTGGTTAAGCTTCTGACTTCGGCTCAGGTCATGATCCCGCAGTTCAGAAGTTTGAGCCCCAGGTCGGGCTTTGTGCTGACAACTCAGAGCCTGGAGACTGCTTCAGATTCTGTGTCTCCCTTTCTCTGCCCCTCCCCCACTCACACTTGCTTTCTCTCTCTCTCTCTCTCTCTCTCTCTCTCTCTCTCTCAGAAATAAACATTAAAAAATGAGCAAAGAACTTGAATAGATGTTTATGCAAAGAAAATATAGAAATAGTTAATAAGCACATGAAAAATGATCAGCACTAGTCATTAGGGAAATGCAACACAAAGCTACAATGAGTTACCATTTTACACCTGCTAGAATAGATATAATCCCAAAATGGAACTAAGTGTTGGCAAGTGGAGAAACCGGAACGCTTGCACCTCGCTGGTGAGAACATGAAATGTTGCAACCACTGTGGAAAACAGTTTGGGGCTTTCTTTTTTGGCTTAAGGTCATTATTTTGAGAAAGGAGGGGAGGGGCAGAGATGGAGAGAGAATCCCAAGCAGGCTCCACTGATGGCACAGAGCCTAATGTGGGGCTCAATCCCACCAACCATGAGATCATGACCTGAGCTGAAATCAAGAGTGGGACGCTTAACCAACTAGACACCAGGCATCCCCAGTTTGGTAGGTTCTTTAAAGTTAAACATAGAATTACCATAGGATCCAGCAATTTCAGTCCTAGGTATATATCCCCAAAAATTGAAAACAGGAACTCAGATACTTGTAGACCACTGTTCGTTGAATCATTATTCACAATAGTCAAAAGTTGGACACAACTCACTTGTCCAACAGAAGAATGGATAAACAAAATGTGGTGTATCCACACAACAGAATATTATTCAACCATAAAAAAGAATGAAATTCTCATACAACTGGGAAGAACTTTAAAGCCATTATGCAAAGTGAAATAAGCTAGACAAAAAAGACAAATATTTTATAATTTTTCTTATAAGAAATATCCACAATAGGCAAATTCACAGAGACAAAAAGTAGATTAGATTTTATCAGAAATGGAGGGAAGGGTAAAGGGAGAGTTACTGCTTGATGGGTGGGGTTTCTGTTTGAGATGAAAAAACAAGTTTTAGAAATAGTAGTGATGGTTGCATAACACTGTGAATGTAATTAATGCCACTGAACTGCACATTTAAAAATGGTGTAAATGGCAAATTTCATTATATACAGTTTACCACCCCCCCCAAATTATACTGCATCATTACCAAGAAGGGCTTCCACCAGGAATGCAATATTGGTTTAACATATGAAAGCCAATCATTAATAGACTAGAATATAATCATCTCAGTAGACACAGAGAAGGCATTTGACATATCATTCGACATTTAAACTAACATATTCATTTAAATATCCATTAAACTATATTTGTAAACTGAATTCTGAAGTTGGTGCTTTCTAAAAACTTTTCTAAGCTAGCACATGTTTACGATAATGTAAAAGCTGTCATCATCATATTGCACTGTTCTTAATGCAAGATGGTTCTATTGACAGATGAAGTATCCCCGAGGGTAAGATGCTTAAAAATATTGCATTTAATAATTAGGATTAGTGATTGGCACTATAGAAACGTACTTAGGGGCACCTGGGTGGCTCTGTCAGTTAAGCATCCCGACCCTTGGTTTCAGCTCGGGTCACGATCTCACAGTTTATGAGATGGAGGCCCACGTCCAGCTTTGCACTGACAGCACGGAGCCTGATTGGGATTCTCTCTCTCCCTCTCTCTCTCTTCCCCTCCCTCCCTCCCTCCCTCTCTGTCTCTAAATAAATAAATAAATAAATACATAAATAAATACACAAATACATAAATACATACATACATACATAAATAAGAAAGAACTATACTTAAGAATATTTTAAAATTTTGTCCTTGATCTTCCCATGTTTATTTCTCTACCACAAGAAGTTTAGCTAACCTCCACCTTCTCATATAGATACAAAAAATACATGAAAAAGTTTTTTTCCTTGTGATGAGAACTTGTAGGGTTTACTGTCTTAGGAACTTTCGAGCATTCTGTACAGCAGTGTTAACTATAGTTGTGTTAAAGATTACATCCTCATGACTTACTTATAACTGGAAATTTGTACCTCTGACCATCTCTGTCACATTCTCCAACCCCAACCCCTGCATCTCTCTAGTAACTGCAACTCTGAAGTCTTTTTATAGGGTTTGGGTTTGGGTGGACTTTTTTTTTTTTAGATTTGACATATAAGATAATATGGTATTTATCTTTTTCTGTCTGACTGATTTCACTTAACATAACGTCCTCAAGGTTCATCCAATGTTGTAACAAATAGCAAGTTTTCCATCTTTCGTATGGCTGCATAATATTCTATTGGTATTCCATAATACCACATTTTCTTTACCCATTCAACCACTGTTGGACACTTAGGTTACCTCCTGTTCGGTTTGGGCTATTATAAATAATGCTGCAATGAAATTGGAGGTGCATTTCTTTTCAAGTTAGTGCTTTCATTTTCTTTAAATAAATACCCAGACGTGGAATTGCTAGATCATACAGTCTTTCTATTTTTTATTTTTTTAAGGAACCTCCATACTGTTTTCCATGGTGGCTGCATTAATTTACATTCTATTAACAGTGCATAAGGGTTCTTTCTCCACATCCTCTCCAACACTTATTTTTTTGTGGTTCTGATAACAGTCATTCTGATAGGTGTGCAGTAATATTTCATTGTGGTTTTGATTTGCATTTCCCTGATGACTAGTGATATTGAGCACCTTTTCACATACCTGTTGCCCATCTGAATGTCTTCTTTGGAAAAATGTCTATTCAGGTCCCTTACTTGTTTTGAAATTGGATTCTTTTCTGCTGTTGAGTTGTAGGACTTCTTTATATATTTTGGGTATTATCCCCTTATGAAATCTATGGTTTGCAAATACTTTCTCCTGTTCCATAGGTTGCCTTTTAATTTTGCTTATGACTTCCTTTGCTGTGCAAAAGCTTTTTAAATATAGTCCCATTTGTTTATTTTTGTTTTTGTTGTCCTTGCTTTTGTTGTCAAATCCAAAAATCATCTCCGAGCCCCATGTCAAGGAGGTTACTGCCTATGTTTTCTTCTAGGAGTTTTATGGTCTCAGGTCTTACATGTAACTCTTTAATATATTTTGAATTAATTTTTGTGAATGGTGTCACACAGGGGTCTGGTTTCATTCTTTTACATGTGACTATCCAATTTTACCAGGACCGTTTAATGAAGAGTGTCTTTTCCCCAGTGAATATTCTTAGCTCCCTTGTCAAAATGTTTATTTCTCAGGTCTTGATTCTGTTCCACTGGCCTATGTGTCTGTTTTTAATGCCAATACCATACTGTTTTGATTACTGTAGCTTTATAATATAGCTTGGAATCAGGAAGTATGATGTCTCTTGCTTTGTTCTTCTTTTTAAGGGCTGCTTTGGATATTTGGGGTCTTTTGTGGGTCCATACAAATATTAGGATTATTTTTTCTATGTCTGTAAAAAATGCCTGTGGAATCTTGATAGGGATGACACTGGGTAGTATGGACACTTTGACAATATTAATTCCTCCAATCCATGAACACAGATTATCTTTCCATTTATTTGTATCTTCTTTGATTTCTTTCATCAACGTGTTATATTTTCAGTGTAGAGATCTTTCACCTCCTTGCCTAAATTTACTCTTAAATATTTTATTATTTTCAGTGCTATTGATATTATTGTTTAATGTCTTTTTCAGATAATTTGTCATTAGTATACAAAAACCCTGATTTTGTATGTTCATTTTGTATCCTGCAGCTTAACTGAATTTGTGGATCCCATTGAGTTTTTGATGACATTTCTTTGTATGATTTAAAAATTTTTTAAATGTTTTATTTATTCTTGAGAGACAGCATGAGCGAGGAAGGGGCAGAGAGAGAGAGAGAGAGAGAGGGGGACACAGAATCCGAAGCAGACTCCAGGCTCTGAGCTGTCAGCACAGAGCCTGACATGGGGCTCCAACTCACAAACTGTGAGATCATGACCTGAGCCGAAGTTGGATGCTCAACTGACTGAGCCACCCAGGAGCCCCTGTGTGATTTTTATAGTTGCTGCTCTGGGGATTGCAATTAACATACTTAACTTTCCAGTCTACTTAAAAATGTTGTAGCACTTATGGTAGAATGTCAAAAACTTTCCACTACACAGGGCCCTTTATGTTAATGTTGTCTTACGTATCACACCTGCATACATTGAAAATCCCATCAGACCATGTTATAATTGTTGCTTTCAACTGTTTAACATTTTTTTTAAAGAACTTAGGAAAAAATGTCTTAATGCGTAGACAGTTATTACCATTTCTGTAGCTCTCTCTCTCATCCTTGAAATTCCAAGTTTCTCTTTAGTACCATCTTCCTTTCCTCTAAAGAACTTTCTGTAGCATTTTCTTTTCATGTTTATTCATTTTTTCATAGAGAGAGATAGATAGTGTGAGCAGGAGAGGGACAGACAGAGTGGGAGACACAGAATCCGAAGCAGGCTCCAGGCTCTGAGCTGTCAGCACAGAGCCCCATGTGGGGCTCAAACCCAGGAACTTGGAGATCACGACTTGAGCCAAAGTCGGACGCTCAACCGACTGAGCCACCCAGGTGCCCCTCTTTAGCATTTCTTTTAAAGTAGGTCTGCCGGTAATGGATTGTCTTCATTTTGGATCATCTGAAAATGTCTTTATTTTACCTTCATTTCTGAAGGGTATTTTCACTGGATATAGTCTGGGTTGACAGTTCTTTTCTTTAAGCACCTTAAAAATGCTTTTCTAAAAAAAAAAAAAGATTTAAAAAAAATGCTTTTCTACTACCTGCTGGTTTCTGTGGTTTATGATTAGGAACCCACAGTTACTTGAATTTTCCTCTGTTTAAAGCATTATTTTTCTCTGCCTGAATTTCTGTTTTTCCACAGGTACAGACCATCTCCTTCCCCTTCCGATCCAACCTAAGTCTGGAGGGAAACTCCATTCTTAACTTCTCAGGTAGGGATGCCTTTGTGGGTGCCATCAGGAAAAGTCTTTCCTTCTCAAATTTAGCTTAAAGATTAAGACACTTAAAACGTCCATTACCTTGTCTGGGTCTTCTTCTGTGGTCACACCTTAGACTACAAGATCAGCTGAAAGGATGCCCTTTATCTGCATTCAGGCCACAAGCTTTGACATGAAACATGTTTATTTAAGCCAAATAAGGAAATGCTCTGTTCTTCTCCTTCTTCTTTTTTAACCGAAGCTTCTACAATACTTCATCGCTGGCCTGGCTTTCACAACTTTCCACGGTGTCATGTGGCAAATATTGTTGCTGAGGTGATACTGTAACTAAGAATATGTAAGCAATAGAATCACCTGTTTTAATCTTCTTCAACAGACTCTCTTGGACTTAGAAATGCTTTCTCTTTGTATCTCTGAACCTAGGTCCACCGTTGTCCAAGACAGTGAGCTATGTGACAATATGGCAAAAGCATTACCACAGTCCAGTCTCTCAGTCCTCAGCTATTTCCATGTGGCGTGACAGCTGTGGATGACAGCGGGTTCTCTTCCCCACTCCTTTCTCCATTACCTTAAGGAACAGATAACCTTTAGCTGGCAGGCATAGCGGTTGTGAAACTGCTGACGTAGTTCTGTGTCAGCCGGTTAAAAGCTGCTTCTCTGAGTTCCCGAGTGTCTCCTTTGCTACCCTGAGACCTCCTGGCTCTCTCTCTCAGTTCCATCAATTAGAAGATTAAAGCTTGTGGGAGCGGAGCCTTCAGGACCTGATCTGGCATTAACTGCTGTGTGTTCTGATGGCTATCCTGGTTCGTAACTACATTGAATCTTAGCGCCATTCAAGTGAAATCTCTGTGCTATGTCTACCATAGTAGGCACTGGAAAGTTTGTTCTGGTTACATTAACTGATGGCCATGTAGCTCTATACCAAGATTGAGTGTGAGACAGAGTCATCTACTGATAACTCTATTTTCTTTAGAAAACTAAAGAATTTAGGGAAAACCTGAGGGGAGTTTCTGAGGGCCATCAACTGCCAGCAGTATTGGAAATGCTCATTCCCTTGGTTCTGTGTAAGTTTCACTCGACACCGACAACCCTTCTCTGGTTCCCTAAGTCCTTCATTTGCTGTCTACCTCCGTTAATTCAACTCATGTCTATCCTCTGTCCCTCAGATTAAACATGCATCAATAGGGTTAATAGATGGGCATGTCTCCTGTGTTACCAAAGCCTCCAAAATTTCATTCCTACTTTGGCGCTGTTTCTTGTGATAAGATTGCTTTTGACATACGCATTTTTAAAAGGTGTGTATGTTTATACATGAACACATTCTTTGAATTTATATCTAGGCTTATCCAGCAATTCCAAAAGGTTTCTAATAAGGGCTATGCTCCTTCAAAGTAAGAAGTTCTTAGGGAAAAAAGTACATCTGGGTTTCTTTTTAAGTTTAAAAATGTAACTGATATAGCTGCTTAGTGGGGAAGCACAGTAACATTTCAAGTACATGGACCTTCCTTATAGAAAACACAATTGAGGACTAAAAAAATAAACAGTATTTCTCTAGCCACAGTAATTACAGTACTTCTCAATGGGACACATCTTGATCAGAGTACATCTCAATTCAAATACTAACTTTTCATCAAGAAACTTTATCAACATTTAAATTTCATAATACTTACAGTTGAAAGAGTAGATTCACTTGTTCAAGTTATTCCAAACATGCTTAAAAGTTTTTCAGTAAGTGAATCAAGCACCAAAAATATTTTTTCATGTAGTACTCACCTGTACGTTGATAAAACTGCTTCATCTTTCTTGGGAAGAACTGATTTGACTTTGAAGCAAAATGGATTTGTTTTCAAACTACCCAAGTTTACTGCCCAAGTTTAGTAAATTCAGTAACTCTTGGGTAAACTCATTAGTATTGACACTGAATTCAAAGAGGGCAATGCATAAGTTGAAAAGCAGTGGCAAATTATAAACAGTAACAAAGCATTGTTCAAATCTGGTTTGTAATTTTTGCAGTTTATATACTCCTGCCAATTACAAATAACGTCTTCTGCATATTGATTCATGTTAGAAAATGTGTAAAATCATTATTGAATTGTATTAGAAAAAGATTCAATTTCAATATAACATTCAACCTGTATGACTAAGTCACAAATACATGTTTCCTCTCCCTGGAGCTTTAAATGTAGCTTGTTCATATGCAGTATAATATCAGAGAAATGTTAGTCACGATGCCAGATTCTTTCTATGATTCCTGAACGTTTGGTAAGCATTCTTTTTCTTTCAGGAAAAATTTGCACTTTTTTTTTAAGTAGGCTTCACGCTCAACGTGAGGCTTGAACTTGTGTTCAAATGTGTCCCTATTTTCCTTAAGATCTTTTCCTTAAGCTAGAAAAATACATTAAATATATTTTAACATAGTAACTAGTTCAATCGAATTTCCAAGTACAATGAACACAACTACCGCTGTGAAACGAGCTCTCTACGTAACATAGTCAACAAAACACATTACAACACCGTATCGGTGCATGGAAAAAATAATTCCAACCCAATCGATCCACCGACGCCAACTTCTGTAATCCTCAACTGCACTAAGGCCACTTTAAAAGTGCTCATAGCCACGCGTGGCGGGTAGTTACTATATTGGACAACTCAGGCCTAGCAGCTCCAATCGATGTCTCAAAGGACATTAATTGATCTTGCAAATGTTTAGTTGAACTTTTAGGAATTCATAGGAAATTCTGGACGTTTCCTTCTTATCAAAGGGTCTATGTTTTGAGAGAAAAGAAAAAGCATTTCTCCAGCTCAGGCATCTGGTAGTAGTCAAGTTCCCAGGAAGGACAATCCGATCTAAAGACAGCGGTTAAGACGCACGAAAAACAATGTTCCTTAAATCTGAAAGCCCCCTGGGATAGATATTCCTATTTGAGAGAAAGTTTATTAAAAGTCAGCTGCTGACTCTTTCAAAGATGACCTGGTATCAAAGTGACTATAACAAGTGAATTTTGCGCAAGACCCAGTACTGACACGAATGACTATCATTCTTGCACCGTTAAACTGAAGACCCAACATTTAAATAACATTCTCAAAGAAACTCCACCGACCTCCAAAAACACAATTGAAAAACCAGACCAAGAGTTATAGTCGCCAACCATTTCGCATACCCCAGAATGAGAAGGGAGCTTCAATGTGACGGGGACACGATTGTCTACTCTGGGCCGCCGCGTGGTGAAGAGAAGACAGCTTTGGCACCAGGCGCGCCAGAGTTCACTTCTTAACTCCAGCGTTTCCAACAGCCCGGCTGTGCAAGTCCCATGCCTCTCTGAGTTGGATTCCCTATCGCAAAAATGGTGTAATAGTACCGACCCCACAGCATCCCTGGGAAGATGGATTCGAATGGCGTGGCTAAAAGTCCTAGGTTAGTTCCTGGCATGTACTCAGCCCACAGCCGTCGCCTTCACCCTTTCCAGGATCCTTTCAGAGACAATCTCTCTGAATGGATTCTAGCTGCCAAGCACGGCTTTTATTCATGCTCTGTGTTCTCAGGCAGCCTATGAAGCAAGTTCTAGACTGCTCCTCCTCACTCATTCCCATTCCGTGTTGATTCCCAGCTAAACAACTCATCCAGCATACATTAACTTAGGCATAAAAATGTGGTACCAAACGTCCATCCATACTTGTCTGATGGGTGAGATTCCACAAAATACCCAGCAAAGGGGCAATAAATTCGGGGTTGTAGGTCCTTCACCAGCCGGGCCTTGTAGTTCAAGAGCTTCTTCCTCTCTGCTTTAATGAATTGGGCTTTCCATTCCTCTGCAATGACAGGGCTTGGGTTAGAATCTCCCCAGTTCAGAAATCACAGAAAAACAGAAGTTCTGGTAAAGCAGAACTCTTTCCGGAGATAGAATTGATAGACTAACACGGAACAGAACAAAGCTCTGTGTCATGACTGAAAAGTGCTCTCTGCCCCCAAACGCTTTACTTTGAAAATTTCAATTTATTACTAGGAAAATGTTACCAAACCGGCCAAAGACACTGAACTCTCTCCTTGTCTATGGCAACTCACTGGGACCCTAGCTGAAGACAAAGGGCAGCACGCATGGCTGTCCTTTGTGTGCATGCGCATTCTAAGGGTGCTGTAATTCCTGTATGCGTTAACCCTTTTCAAACATGGACATGACTTTATCATTTTGGTAGATTATAAAAGCAACGTGTGTCCCTCATACTCCGGCAGGTGCACAGCGGTTGACAGCATGAATGCTGGAGTCAGTTAAGACTGAGGATGAAAACGCAGCTCCCCCAGGTGCATTAAGTCTATTCCCTCTTCTGCGAGTGGGTCGTCACCCCTACCCCACAGGTTGTTTCTCTGTCATCCAATTTTTTTAATGAGAACCTACTGCGTGCCAGACAGTTCTAGGTGCTGAGAGTCCAGTGGTGAAAAGATAAAGCAGGCCCCTGCTCTCATGGAGTATTTATTCTAGTGAGAGAAGCAAATAATGAACAAGGACATAAATAAGGTCATTTCAAAGGGCGATGAGCTAGGAAGAAAGTAAACCAGGACAAGGGGCAGAGTGGCTGGGGTAGAGGGGCACTGTCAGACAGAGCCGTTGGCGAAGGTGACATTGGAGTCATAAAACCCAGACACAGACATAGAAGGCGCTGACCACGTGATCAGGGGCAAAAGAACTCCAGGGGGTCGAAAGGGCAAATACAAAGGCCCAGGGCAGGAACGCACTTGGTGTATCGAGACTGGGGAATGAATGACAGGTCGGTGTGGACTGATCTATAGCAAGCAACGGGAGACAGGCAGGAAGGGAAGCGGGGGAATCAGGCAGGGCCAGAGCATGCAGGGCACCGCATCAGGGAGTTGTTCCTATTGTTATCACTACTGAATTTGATAAACACAGATAAGGACACAGAGAAATGAGTTACCCATAACCCAGCCGTACCAGCACTCGTATACTCCAGACCTTTTTAGAAATGGGTGCATGTATTCATTCACATACACATACACATGTTCACACGGGAATGGGATCTTTCTAGCTAACCTTTAATGGGCATATTTTGCCTCCCCAGTTAACTCCCTAAGACAGGCACCTTGCTCTCTCACGCGGTTTTGCACCCTGGTGGGCAATGAATACAGACCTATAGAAGAAAGGAAGGAACCGAACAGAAGCTTGCTTCAGACTGCAAGTAATATTTCTGCCGCATTGCTAGAGATCACGTACCAAACGTTAATTTACTAAGTAGACATATATTGCACACTTACAGCGTCAGCATTGAGGATACCACTTACACACTTTCTCCCATCCCAACCCAGTACCACCCCTAGACTCAGAGCAGAAGAGGCCTTGCCTTGGACCCTACGCTTTTCTCCCCCTAGGTTTGAGACAGAGTTGACATATAACATTGTAGACATTTAAGGTATGCAACGTGAGGATCTGATACGCGTCTGTATTGCAAAATGATGATCACAAGGAGGTTAGTTAACACCTCCATCACCTCACATAATTACCATTTTGTGTGTTCGGTGAAAACCTTTGGGACCTTTTCTCCCAGCAACTCTTCAGTATATAAAACAACACTGTTAACTATCATCACCACGCCGCACACTACATCCTCAGAATTCACTCCTCTTATAACTGGAAGTGTGGACCTTTGACCGACATCTCCCCATGGCCCCTGCTCCCTAACCCCCGCAACGTCACCTGTAGTGACGGCACTCCTCCCGTGTATGAGCGTTCCATGGGGCCTAGGGGACACGCCTACGTCAAGTGGCACACACTCTGCTCTGAACTACCTTCCAAGAACATTGAAGTCTGGATCACCAATGTTGGACCTTTCCTGCTCGGCTGTATGGTCTACACCATGAATCATGATCCAAATGATTTTTTTTCTTGACTATTCCTCAGATGTACCCTAATAGCCTTAATGTTTCTTTCATGCTCCATCATCATATTTCGAGCTGGAAACGTTAGTTTGTCTGTCTGTGCTTTGCAAGTCTGGTTTCCCAGTAAGACTGTAAACTTCTTGTGGGGAGTTTAACCATATCTTAATTATCTTTGTGTTTATTCTCACAGCATTTAACAAAGCACCATGCCTCTCTTTGGCATCGCTCTGATATAAAATATTACCGGTAAATTTTCCACCACTGAAAGTCATTGGAAAGCCTGATGCTCCTCCAGCAAAATCACTCATCATTAGAGCAACCTTCTCAGGCAACCTTCCCCCATTGGGTCTGGTGCAGTCCACTGTATTAAGTATCTTATGACCTGTGGAAAAATAAAGTGGGATGGGTTTTCAGGGTGAAATCTTGAACATCATACAGTTTGAATTCCCAAGCCAACGAAGTCTCCCATGTATGTCTGTTTAATGTGACTCATCTGATCAGAGAAGAATTACTTCTATCCAAGGAAAAAGGTGAGGAAGATTTGAAAACCTAAAATCTTCAATAGCATTTTTGTTTTTAAGTTTCAAGCGAATAAATTCATCCTATTTGATTTTATTTGGTGGGTTCTGGATGTCCCATGAGGACAATTAGCTTGATTTCACTCCAGGATCACAGACAGATTACTTCCTCAGTCAATTATCTCTAGATGTTGAGCCCAAAGAATGCAGAGGAAGCGTGACGGGATCAACAGAAATCTCAACCTTCCACAAATTCCATTCAATGATTGTTAGGGCAGTAAAGCCATCTTCCCACATGAAAGGCAGAAGTGCATGATTAGATTACATGATAATATTTCAACAGATAATAAGACATTTATCAGAATGGCTAAAATAAAAAACACAAGAGGGGTGCCTGGCTGGCTCAGTTGGAGAAGCATGTGGCTCATGATCTTGGTGTTAGGAGTTCAAGCCCCATGCCAAGTGTAGAGATTATAAACTTATAACATGTAAGTTTATATAAATGAATAAACTTAAACGCACACACACGCACGCACACACACACACACACACGAAACCATAAGCGTTGGCGAGGATTTGGAGAAAGGGGACCCTCCTGTGCTGTTGGTGGGAATGCAAACTAGTGTAGCCATTGTGAAAAACAGTACAAGGGCTCCTTAAAAAGCTAGGAATAGAATTACTTTATTATCCAGTAACAGCACTACTGGGTATGTACCCCCAAAATACAAAAAGACACTAATTCAAAGGGATACATGCACCCCTATGTTTATTGCAGCATTATCTGCAATAGCCAAACTATGGAAGCAGCCCAAATGTCCATCGACTCATGAATGTGTAACATACAGTGGAATATTATTCAGCCATAAAAAAAGAATGAAATCTTGCCATTTGCAATGATGGATGGAGCTAGAGAGTATAATGCTAGGCAAAATAAGTCAATCAGAGAAAGACAAATACCATATGACTTAACTCATATGTGGAATTTAAGAGACAGAACAAATGAGCAAAGGAAAAGAGAGAGAGAGAGAAACCAAGAAACAGACTCTTAACTATAGAGAACAAACCTGGTTACCGGAGGGGAGATGGGTGGGAGGATGGGTGAAATGGGTGATGGGAATTAAGGAGCACACCTGTGTTGAGTATAGGGTGATGTATGGAAGTGTTGAATCACTAAATTCTGCGCCTGAAGCTAATAAAACACTGTATATTAACTGCACTGGAATTAAAATCTCAAAACGTAAGACATTCAATAAAGGCAGTTTGAAGAAATTACTATATGCAATATACAGAATATCCGTTGCCTTCTGAAAAAGCTTTGCACCTCTCACTACATAGACAACATTACTGGTAATACGTTCTTTGGAAAGATTATCTGAGCGATAGCACACTGTTCTAAGGCAAGGACAGAATACATTTTATTCCATGGGAAATGAAGATAGCAGAAGATGGTTATCACTCGTCCTTCCAGGAGCATTTTTCTCTTTCGTTATTGATGAGGGCAAGAAAGTACCTTTATACTCCACAATAATGCAAGTGTCCATCTCAGGATGAACGCCATCCATCAAGATCATGAACCGAAGATTTTTGTCTACCTGGAATTTAACAATAAAAGCAACAACTGTGTATGCCAGTTTGGCTTCTAATTCAGTATTCGAGAAAGCTGTCACCTCCTCTGGAAAGAAATCTCCTTCGTCCAAAACTAGATTATTATCCTGTACTATGGAGTTACACCATTGGTAAAGGGGGGAAAAATGTCTTAGCTCAAATAAAGGTGGTATTTACAGAACGCTATGCACAGACAAAAATCGGCTATTGTTTCTTTAATCTTCAAGTGACCTCCTCACCTAAAATTCAACCCAGAAAGCATAACCGGGAAGTATAGAAAAAAACGCAGATATCTGACCTGCTGCCATATTCCGAATGGCACTATATTGATATTGGTCAACTGGACACCGCTCTGATTCAGATTCCAAAATACAGGTCTTTCCGTGTTTCCAACATAAATGGGAATATCCGGTCTTCTTCCAGCCAGCTCCTTCAGTGTGGGGTAACTAGGATCAGAAGGATGGAAAGGTTGAAAGGTGACAGAACAAGATCACCTAGTAGAAGAGACAGTTTGCTCCTTATACCAACATGTTGATCAAGAAGAAATTGAGGGGCGCCTGGGTGGCTCGGTCGGTTAAGCTCCTGACTTCAGCTCAGGTCATGATCTCACGGTTCGTGAGTTCGAGCCTCGTGTCGGGCTCTGTGCTGACACCTCAGAGCCTGGAGCCTGCTTCCAATTCTGTGTCTTCCTTTATCTCTGCCCTTCCCCTGCTCATGCTTTGTCTCTGTCTCTCAAAAATAAATAAACATTTTAAAAAAATTTTTTTAAAAAGAAATTGAAAACACAGACTCTCATCAGAGTCCAAAAGAAGGGCTTTTTTCCCTCAAGGCTGAGTATAAAGGTGAGGGGCATTTCCTACAAGATTCCATTTTCCTGGTCAGAACAGACCATACCCCATGGCACGTGTATCAACCAGGCGGGCAAATTCTATCTGCTACATGAATGCTGTGGGTAGTTCTAACTGAAGGTAGAAGGTGGAAAAAGTCATGCTGAAGAGGTTGCTGGTCGGGGAAGACCTCTGTGATTTTCTTTTTTTTCTCATTCCCCACGTGGCAGCTCCCAGTAAGAGAAAGGCCTGGGCCACAAGACAAGGAGACCCTGGGGCAGTTTTTCAACTTTCAAAGGTTGTTAGCCACACCTCAGTATATAGAACAAGTTCTTTGTCCTCACAGGGAGTCCGTTTCCAGCTGGACAAGAGAGTCAAATTTAGAGTAGAGGAAAACGACATTCAACATTGGTGGTAATCCCGACTCAGTGCACCACGAACCGTCCAAGTAGCTTTCGAACACCTACATAGATTAAGTCAAGTTTCATTTACTGAGCAATCATTATATTAAAAAAAATTATGTACGCTGTGGGGTGTGGCAGAAACACGAATAATAAACAAATAAGTGGCAAGGTATCTACATGTCAAACACGGTGTCAGGCACTTTCACATGGTAGTTTAATGCTTACCAAAAACCCTCTGAATTTTTCATTTGCTTTGATAAGCGAGGAAACACAGCCAGACATACTCAACTAAGAAACAGCAAACTGGTATTCAAGTTCACATTTTCAGATTCTAGGCCTAGCTCTTCCTCTAATGGAAGGCAATCCGAGACTCTAATGAATGTACTGTCTGGTTTAAGAATCACCCTTGTACGGGGTGCCTGGGTGGCTCAGTCGATTAAGCGTCCGACTTTGGCTCAGGCCATGATCTCACAGTTCCTGAGTTCGAGTCCCGTTGGGCTCCATGCTGACAGCTTGGAGCCTGGAGCCTGCTTCGGATTCTGTGTCTCCTTCTCTCTCTGCCCCTCTCCAACTTGTGCTCTCTCTCTCAAAAACAAATACCAAAAAAAAAATTTTTTTTTAAAAATTACCCTTGTACAGAGTACAATGTCAGGGGAAATAGGTTATTTAATCACAGGAAAAGCAGAAGCAAAATCTGCATAACTGTACTAATATTTAAGTTCCAGCACTGTGTTAAAAGATAGTCAAAAAAGCAGAATCCGTGGGTGGGGGAAATCAGAAAATTTTCTTCCTTAAAAACAAAGGATTTGAAAAGTGAAAGATTCTTTGTGCCTTCAATCTTTGGGTTCAGCACCCAAATCTTCTATTTTAAAGGACTTTGGGGGTTAGGACAAATTAGTCTAAAATGGATGTTTTATTGTTTTCTGATTTTTTTTGATTGTTCACAATTCTTAGTGGCATCCATTAATAATATGATCTATTACAATACTCCCTCCCTTTACACAATGAAATCACATTTCTTTGACTAAAGACTACTCTCTAAAGTGCACTGGCCTTTCCCCCTTGTTTCTGTTTTTAGCTCAAATAAAAATTATATTTACGGAACGGTATGTACAGACAAAATAAGTCATTGTTTCTTTAATCTGGAAGTGACTTCCTCACCTAAAATCTAACCTGGAAAACATAACTGGATAGTGTAGAAAAAACCCACAGATATCTGACCTAGTGCCATATTCCTAATGACACTACATTGATAGATATCAGGAGATTTTATTCAGCAAGTAAAGGTGAGACAAAAAATGGGAGAAAACGGCCCCCATGTTTATGAGTTGACTAGGCGAGGGGCGCCTGGGTGGCTCAGTCGATTGAGCGACCGACTTCAGCTCAGGTCACGATCTCACGGTTTTTGAGTTCGAGCCCCGCGTCGGACTCTGGGCTGACGCCTCGGAGCCTGGAGCCCGCTTCGGATTCTGTGTCTCCCTCTCTCTCTGCCCCTCCCCGGCTCGTGCTCTGTCTCTCTCTGTCTCAGAAATAAATGAACATTAAAAAAAAATTATGAGCTGACTAGGCGAGAGTCAAAATGGGAGGGGTTATCAAGGAACCAGCCTTCGCGGAGTGACCCCGACGAGCTTCAGTAACTCTTCGGCGATCACCTGCCTGCAGTAGACCTCATGGCCATACATGCTGTGACACTCTAGATGAGAACTGGTGTCATAACGCCTGACAAGTTCACCTACAGAAGCCCCTGAAATGAAAACTAAATTGCTTTTTAGGACTGTGGTTGGGGCACAGCTGGACGAAATGACATGAAAACTTCTCCCCTCCCTCAAATTCTGTGTGCTCCACACCCTGAATAAACCGCCAACCGGGTTTTAGGAAGGCCAAGCGCGCCTTGGAATGGGCACTGGGCAGCCATCACCTCATGTAGGTAACCCTGCTCTTTCTGGAGAGGCCACACAAAAGAACTCGCACGCAGCACGGCAGTTACACGGTGCGTGAACCCAGGGCTCTCAGAAACTCGGACGTGTGCGGCCGCAGCTTCCGCACATGGTGTGGGACAAAGGCGCCATGCAGTGGACACGGAGATTTTTCATCACCGCACCCGCATACTGGGTTGTCACCAGTTCGTAAGTGACCGGCAGGTAACTTGTTATTCAGCCAGTTAATTACATTTATAAAGCATTTCCTGAAAGAACTAAATAAATAACTGAGCGCATATTCATGTCTTAGAGTAGAAAATCCAGGGGCCGGTCAACCAGCAAACAACATATTGTCCCTAACCATGGACGTTTCTACCAAAGCGTGTCCTGCACGTGAACTTTGTCACGGAGGTTCGCAGGAGAAAAAAGGCTGAAGTTGCTTCATTTTATAACATTGTGGGCACTGCTGCGTGTTTAGATGGGCGACCCAGCAGCAGTGATACAAACTTCAAAACAAGGAAGAACAAAAACGACCCTGTAATTAACCAAGAGATTAGGACTATGGCCTTCCCTCTTTCCTAAATAGTTCGTTTGCAAATGTGTGTGGCTTTATAAGCGACAATTCTCTTCCTTTTTGATTTCCTGGGGGAGGGGAGTTTCAGTTCCCATTTTCAGTGTGATGCTGCTCTGGTTTCAATGAAGTGTTGGATCGGGTTGACTCAGGGGCAAAAAGCCGGGAGCTCGGGGTTATCAGGGCGCTACAAATCAGGAGGTGGCCAACCGCAGCAACCTGTTCCCGCAAGCTAAGAATGGTTTTGACCTTTTGAAAATAGCCGAAGGGATCATCCCAAGGACAATGATGCTTTGTGACACATGAAAACTGCATGATATTCGCATGTCCTTGTCTATGAATAGGATTTCATTGGAACCACAGCCACAGCCACAGAGGTGAGCAGATGCGACCGGGACCACACGGCTCGTACAGCGGAAAACCATCGACACTCTGGCCCGTACAGAAAGTGTGTGCCGACTCCTGCTATAAATGTTGAACTGAAAAAGGAAGTCAGCTTTGGTGATCCTTCGATGCAGACTTCTACCAAGTGGCCCGAGAGGGGGAAGTGAGAAGCAGAGAGGGTTATCAGCGCCCCCCTCCCCTCCCCTCCCCTCCCCTCCCCTCCCCTCCCCACCACGGCGCCTTCCTCACTCCCGGCAGTATGAAGTGTGCACGCGCTGCTAAAATCAGGCCACGCCAATGTCGGCATTCACCTGACCTGAGTCCGCTTTTTCTCATCCCAGCTGCACCTACCTCCAAAATTGCAAAAGCACCTGAAACCGCGCTAGGCCTTTACCGCCGCACTCGCTCCCTTCATTACCTCAGGTGGTCTGAGTGCATGTGACTGATGTAAATCAGGTCTGCCTGGCACAGCCTCTCCAGCCAATCAGACGGAGGCTCGTGCAGCAGCCACCAGCCTCGGGCGAACGCAGGACCCGTTAACCAGGGGTCAAACACCATCCTCTTGTCTCCCAGCTTGAGGTCCATGCAGGCGTGGGTGAGGTACGTGATCTGTTGGAAGACAGTGAGATTCAGGTGGTGGAATCCTTCCCGGCCAGCAACAGGGAGCCGAAAGGTCTGTGTCGCTTGGCCGACACCCCTTGGCCGGAGAACCCTGTCCCGAGCGTGAACAGGACAGAGGACCCAAGGGAGACTCAGCAAGAGGCTTCAGATGGAATATAGCTCGCAGTGACCGGTCGCTGCTTCGTTAGAATAGAAACTCTCCCGGTTGGTTTTAGGTGGCAAAGCAACTGACCTACCTAGTTTTACTCTATTTAAATTAGCTCCTAAGTGCTCACTTATCATCAGCGCCGCAGACTGCCCTCTGTGCCGAGTCCTTCAGGGCACAATTTACAAGGAAAGGCAGTTAGAGGTGATGCGACAGACACTTGGGGATTTACATGCCAGAGTGGCTGTGGAGAGGTACAGGAATGAATGATTCCGGTGAGGTTGGGTGGGCGGCTTGCCATGCGGCTTGCAAGAATTCCTCTTCTAAATCACCTGCTACCACACTCAAGATGTCGAGGTCTTCTGAGAACAGCTATAAACAATGACAGAGAAACAGGCATTGACTGGAGGATTCCAGCTCAATTCCTCAGTCCTTTCCCACGGTCCGGCACATCCACGGCAAATAGGAAGCACACCCAGAAGCAGAGAGAAGGTGTGGAAAGCCAGCGCGGGGCGGGAGGGGAGGCAAGCGATCACATTCCATTTTACTGGGCCTACTCTCGACAGGTTTCCCTTTCCCTCAAATAAGTACACGCTTCCCAAATATTCCAGAAAAACAAATGTTTGATTACCTCTCCCAAACTGTCAAAGTGTTTCCTCTGGAGGAAACTCTCTTTTAAAGCTAGGAGAGTACACAGGAAGGTTCGTAAAAGGGAAAAATACAGAAATATGCAGCTGGCCATCTTATCCGACAGCAATCTGGCATCAGAGGTAACTTCCGAACTTTCTCCAATAGTTTGGCATGACTCTCCTTTGGAACTTCGTTTGCTCATGGATTTTTGTTGTTGTTGTTTCGTTGGTTTTTTTTCTGAATATATTTCCTTGCGATTCCTATCAAGTTGTGGAGGTTCCTAAAAACATTTGCTCAAGAGTTCAGAAGAACTTTATTTCATGTCCTAAATAGCTCCCTCAGAATATTCGAGGTAATATAGGATGTAAATATATATATATATATATATATATATATACTAAATATACTAAAATATATAAATAAACTAAAATATATAAATATGTATATATATAGATATATATACATATTTATATATTTTAGTTTTATTATATATATGTGTATATATATACATATATAATACACACACACACATAAATGGACATCTTAGTTTTATTTTTGTTCTTAAGAACATAACAATTTTAATGTTTCCTTACCTGAACTTCTCCAAATGCCAAATGTTCAGGAGATCTGGGTTCTGAATCCCAGGGATTGGGAGGATTCAGTTCTAGAAGTAAAAGTCCATTTTCTTCATCCATTTCAACAACTGGAACCAAAAGGGAAGAGACACGTATTCACAACAAACACGACTGTACAAAACAATCGCTCAAATAGAAATGCGTGGCCCGGGTACACAGAGTACCAAACATCAAAGGGAAATCAAAACAAGACACAACAGTCATTTGTGTCAAACAATATCTGCCCAGACAAGGGCTGGAGACAGACAACGCCAATTCATTGCCTCGTTCGTATTGCACTTAAGGGACTCATGAGACCTCAGTTGAGTCACAGAAATGCACACAAACAACTTCATTACAATTAAATGAATGAATGATACAGATGAGTTCAAGGTGCCATGGGAATGTGCAAGAGGGAGGACCTAATCTGGTTGTTAAGACTCAAAGCAGATTTCAAATAGGAAATCGTGCTCCAGCTAGACTTGAGAGATTGGGTACTTGGTGTAGACAAAAGAAATAGGATTATGTGAAGGAAAAGGGGTGACTGAACAGCACACACAAAGGCGTGGAGGAGGGGTGAGCTTGATATTCACAAAGGGACTGGTGGTTTATGCCCCAGGAACACAGTGTCTGAGGCAGGCAGGATGGACAGGAAGGCCAGGGTACATCATCGAGGACCCTAGACAGCATGCTAAGGAGGAATTTGGATTTTATTAAGTGGCAGCAATGAGAGGTCAATGACGAATTTTAAGCCATCGTGGCACACCCTACCGGTGACCTACACCCTTCTTTCTTACTGTTGGCATCCTAATTTTTTTTTTTTTTTGGAGTGGTGATATGCCCATCTAAAGATCATGATTTCCCAGGGCCCCTTGCAATTATGAGTGTCCATTGACATAGTGCTACGTACGCCGTCTATAGCTCTGGCCAGTGCGATGTGAGTAGAAGTCCCCAAGTGGGCTTCCGGAAACACTTTGATTTTCCTGACAAAGAGGGACAAAGTCAAAGGAAGCACGCTAGTTGCCCTTCGTCTTTCCCTTCTCTTGTTTGGAAAGTGGTTGCTTCACCTGAGGGAACAGGAGCCATCTTGGGATGCTGAGGGAAAGAGCCAGATCCTAAGGATGGCAGAGTAGGAAGACAGAAGGAACTTAGCTCCTTGACAAACTTCTGAAACGGCCATGATACCCAGGACTGTCTGCTTTCCAGCTTCTTGCGGAATAAGGAAAACAACCCCCGGTGTGACCAGGCCACTCTGACTTGGGTTTTCTGTTACAACAGCTGAAAGCAATACCTAACCGCTATGGCAAGGGAGTATTAATATCAGAACTCAATTTTAGAGAGGCCACACTGTGAGACACATGGGGAGAATCCACCGGAGGAAGGGAGGACTATATCTGAGGGTCCTCACCGTGGTCTCGGAGGCCAGTGGCAAACTGCTGACGGGCATGGTCTCCGAAGACAGATGGCCTTGTTTGGTTGGAACCCTCACTCTCCCCACTTGTTAGCTTCATAGCTGGGTGACCTCGAGCAAGTTCACTTGACTACTCCATTCTTCAGTGTTTTCCTTGTCAACCCTAGCTGCCTCCAAGGACGGAGGCATCCCAACAAATGGTAGCAAGTATATTAATTGCTAAATGAAAGCAAATGAGGTCCTAGACCAATGCGGTCCCTGTGGAAATGGTGACACTGCTCTCTCCTCAAAGTCAAGCATTTTCCCTACTTTCTTCAAAGTATACAGAAAAAAAAATCTTTTCCACACCTTCCAAATGAATATTAATTACACTCACTTTAAGACACCTGCTTATGGAAAAAACTGAGGCAAAAATTACCCATAAAATGAAAAAGGATGCATTTTAGGATTTTCCTCAGGGGTGTGAACAAAGACTTAGACATGCTGTCCAACTTCAATTTTCAAGGTCATCCCGAGTGACCATAATAAAGAGGAAGTTGGAAACCTAAAGAATTACCTCCCCAAAGTCTGTTTTTCTCACTCATGGCTTTATCCTCATGGCCAGGTACTGGTAGTCTCCCTCCCTGCCCCTGACAGACTGATGTCTTGTGTAGATGGTCTCCCTGGAAGGCTCTCCCAGTATCAGCACTGCCCACACCTGGCTTCGTTGGGGCTCACCCGTCACCTTATCAGAGAAGCCTTTCTGACCACTCTATCTCAAAGAGCACTCTCCAACCCCCTACCTCTCATTATTTTTCTTCCTACCCCTTGGCGTCACTGCACATACTCTTATCTTGTTTGCTTCTGGCCTGCCTCCCCTACAAGATTACTGACTCCACGAGAGCTGGAGTTTGTTCTCTGCGATATCAGTAGCGTGCCAGGAACAATGCCTGACTCATGACAGGCATTCCTTAAATACCTGTTGAGTAAACTGTTTAGTTAATGGTCTTAATCGCAGGTCTCCCAAGACTCTCTTGAGGCTACACAACTTTCTCTCAACCTAGGCACTGCTCCTGCCCAGACGTGGCACCTCAAATTGGGAACCTTAAATATAGAATTATCTCAAGATAAGCCAAAGATAAAATTTACTATTTCTTCATTTTTATTTTTATTTTGAGGGAGAGAGGGAGAGAGAATGAGTGGGGGGGGGGGGCAGAGGGAGAGGGAGATAGAGAATCCCAAGCAGGCTCTGCACCATCAGTGCGGAGCACAGTGCGGGGCTTGAACTCATGACTGTGAGATCATGACCTGAGCCGACATCAAGAGTCAGACGCTCAACGGACTGAGCCACCCAGGCACCTGTGCTGCTTCTTCATTTTTAAAAGAGCACTTTAGAAACCAGAAACATGAATGCACCAGATGGCTTCCGTTCATCCTTATAGACTCCTCTTCTCTACCTTTCTTCTCCCTCATCCACCTGCTCTCCACCTCAGGAAGCTGACTTATTTGGATCACTCGCCTTCCAGATGAGTTTGGCCACTGCAAAGCCCCAGGATGAGACAGTGACAGGACTCAGTGAGGTTGGGGTTTTTATTCCTCTGGCTCCTTCCCAGTAAGGTGATTTTGTTGCAGACATGGTTGGTGGTCTGCACAAAATCTGTTCCCTCCTTCTTCCTATTAGCATCCTAATTTTCCTTAGGAGTGATGCTATGCCTATCTAAAAATCATGATTTCCCATGCCCCTGTTGCAATTATGAGTGGCCACAGACATAGCTCTGGGCATTGACAGAGGTCGCTGCTCCTCTCTTGCCAGTCAATCCTTTATGACTCTCTCCTCTTCCAGATTCTGGAAACTGCTCCCTTCCTCATCCCTTTGGGCCTAAAGATGGATAACTTGGTTGCTATCAATGCTAGGTTACTCCACTTTCTCTGTGTCTCTCCCACATCCACAACTTACAAAGAAAGTCCTTTGTGAATACACTCTCATCAAATTATCCTAATTTGGGGATGGCACTGGTTTTCCTTTTGTGAGTCTAACTAATACAATAATTAAAAACGGCTACATTGAGGGGTGCCTGGGTGGCTCAGTCAGTTAAGCATCTGACTTATGATTATGGCTCGGGTTATGATCTCACGGGATCATGGGATCTTGTGGGATCAAGCTCCACATCGGTCTCTGCACCGACAGCATGGAACCTGCTTGGGATTCTCTCTTTCCCTCTCTCTCTGCCCCTCCCCTGCTTCCACACTCTTTATCTCTGTCCAAATAAATAAATAAACATAAAAAAATCAGCTATGCTGAAACCCCAAATTCAGAGGAGTGATTGCCTCTGGGGGATGGGGATACATGTGATCTGACCAAGGAAAGGTATATACAGGTCTTCTGTTGGTAATGTTCTGGGTCTTATGCTGGATGTTGGGCACATGGGTGTCCACTCTATTATTTTCATACCTTTAAAATACTGCTTAAGAATTTAATGAAAGACTATTAATATCTTAATAATAAGCAATTTATTTAATAGTGAAAGACAACTGGCTTTCTTAATAAAATCAGGAATGCACAAAGGATGCCTGAGAGCACCATTATGATTATACTATGTTCATGAAAATGTGCGTGGTATAATAAAGGTACATCTTATTATTATTTCCAGGTTATGTGATTGCTGGAAGATGGTGTCATGAAATAAAGAGAATGGTGGAATCCTGACTCTGCTGCTTATTGTCAGCATGGTAGGCTTCCTTCCTGATCTGTACAATACAAATGCGATACACCCGTCATACAGTTGTGGGGATTAAATGAGATCATAGGTCCCAATGTGTCTAGCATTATGCCTGGCACAGAGAAGGCATCTTATGAATAACAGTATTATCATGATAATTAATGTACCTTCAAGGAATGAAGAGTTAAAACGAGAGCTCAGCACTGGACAAACAAAACGTATTAGCAAATATCAGGTAGAAAATACCACAGTATTATGAGAGTCTCTCAGAAAACTGCATTGATACCCACTCTGAAGGATTCTCCTTCAGAATGTTTCCCCCCAAGAGAAACAGAAGAAACTAAAAGTCTACAACCCTTAACTATGATCCCAAAGCAAGTGCTGTAAGGGTCTCTCTGCCTCTTGCACAAAGACAGATTGCATATGGGCTCCGAAAGAAGATGTCCACACCTGCCAACCCCCTCATCTATCAGTGGGGCGGTGGTATCCTCTTTCTGACTCCACAAACTGATAAAAACTAGGTCACTTGGGTTATAACTTAATACTTCTCCAGAAGAACAAACAAATGGAATTCACTAAAATCTTTTTAAAAGGAAGAATAATGAAGAATTAAAACAAAAACATATTAGAAAAGTATAATAATTAAATCATTGACATAAGAACAGCCAAGAAGAGGCTCTTAATTAAGTGTTTAATATATTTAAAAGGAAGGATCATAAACTGGAGGGAGACAGAGGGTTATCTAACAAAGGGTGTTGTGACAATTGGTTAGCTAAGTATTCCAATCGATTAAAGACACAGAGGAAAGCAATCAAGTGGTGAGAAAGTATGATAGAGTATCAGAGGGAGGGCTGTAAAGTTTAACAGCAATGGGAACAATTCCAGTGGAAAATCTGAATAGACAGAAGTGTGGAATGAACAAGTTCTAACACCAAAGAAAATTAGCAAACACATTTGGAAAATACCGTATCTGAGAGACAAATGCAATTTAAGACAATGATGCTACTTTTAACTCCAATGAGAAAAGTCAGAAAGACTAAGAAAACCCTGAGCTGTTCAGGTATGAGGAGAAAAGGCATCTGGTTGGCAGGAACAAAAACTGGTCCATTCCAAAAAGTTGATGGACGTGCGACACATATTAAAGAATGGATGGAAAGAGGATGGACCCATTCATTAGTCAGGATCTCAAGTGAAGAGAAACGTGTTAATCATACTTTTTATTTCCTGATACATTCATTATATTTGGTCTAGATAAAGCTCCGCTCTTATTTATTTATTCCCTGTTTCTCTATTTCCCACTCTCATTGCCCTTTCCTTTTCTACAGGCCACTATTTGAGCATTGAAGTGAAAGTTCATTCTATTGTTTGTATGCATCCTTAATTTATATAAATGGCATTGGGTCTCCAGTCTCTTTCTCACTCAGCACCATGTTTTTAGGATTCATTCATGTTGCCACGTGTACAACTAGTCCACTTTTCTAATTGCAGTTTGATATTCCATGGTCCACCACATTTTAGCAATTCCCTTTCCAGATGGTTGACCCCTAGACTCTCACACAATGAGATTTCCTTATAGAAATAAGAATGGGATTGATGGCTGGTAGTGTATTCAGAAACCTCCATGGGCTAATCAGAGTCACATTACTCTCCAGAATGGCTACACCAGCCACACGCCCCCCAATGTATGGATTTCTACCTCCCTGTGTCTCTGACCTTTGACGTCATCTTGGTTTTAACTTTTTAACAGTCAAAAGATGTAAAGTAACACCTCATTGCTTTATTTTGTAGCTTTCTGATAATGAGTTTGAGTAAATCTTCACATGCTTAGTAGCCTTACTGGGAATTCTTCTTCTGTAAAATGCTAGTTCATATCCTTTCTTCACTTTGTATTGGGTTTTCTATCTTTGTCTTTGTCAATTTCCTCCTCTATGCTTGATAATATTCCCTTATTGGTTATAAATATTGCAAAATAATCTCCCAAATTGTTATATGTCTTTTAACTTTGTCCATGGGGTCCTTCATTCAGCAGAAATAGTTAACATTTCAGTGGATAACATCAGATTCCCCAATTTTTTTCCCTTTAAGACACACTTTTTAAGTGTTGTTTGAAGAGTCAGAAAGTGCTAAAAATCTCTAGGGCACCACATTTCTTCTGTCACTTTTATAATGTTATCTTTTTCATTTAGGCTATTAGGCTATGTAAAGCCTATCTTTATGCTGAGGTGTATGAGATCTTAGACACAGGTAAATATGTATATATACATATATGAATGTTAGTCAGACCCTTTTGCCAGTCAATAATTCAACTATCTTATGGAAATGACTCTAAATACAAGAAGGTGCTCTGAAGCACAAACATCATAGTTTTATTTTATTTATTTTTATTTTTGTCTATTTGTGTTTTTTAAGTTTTTATTTTAATTCCAGTTGGTTAACATACAGCGTCATATTAGTTTCAGGTGTATAATATAGTGATTCAACACTCTCATGCATCACCCAGCGCTCATCACAAGCGCCCTCCTTAATCCCCATCACCTGTTTCACCCCTTCCTCCCACCCACCTCCCTTCTGGCAACCATCAGTTGGTTCTCTATAATTAAGTCTGTTTCTTGATTTGTTTCTCTCTTTCTCTCTTATTTCTTCTCCTTTGCTCATTTCTCTTGTTTCTTAAATGCCACATATGAGTAAAATCATATGGCATTTGTCTTTCTCTGACTGACTTATTTTGCTTAGCATTATACTCTCTAGCTGCATCCACGGTGTTGTAAATGGAAAGACTTCATTCTCTTTATGCTAAATAATATTCATGTATGCAGATATATGCTACCTCTTCTTTATTCATTCATCAATCGGTGGACACTTGGGCTGCTTCCTTATTTGGCTACTGTCAATAATGCCGCTATAAACACAGGGGTGTATGTATCCCTTTGGATCAGTGTTTTTGTATTCTTTCGGTAGATACCCAGGAGTGTGACTGCTGGATCATAGAATACTTCTATTTTTAACTTTTTGAAGACCCTCCATACTGTTCTCCGGGGAGGCTGCACCAGTTTGTATTCCCACCAACAGTGCACAAGAGTTCCTTTTTCTCCACATCCTCTCCCACACCTGTTGCTTCTTGTATCTTTGACTTTAGCCTTTCTGACAGGTGTGCGATGATACCTTATTGTAGTTTTGATTTGCATTTCCCTGATGATAAGGGTTGATGAGCATCTTTTCATGTGTCTGTTGACCATTGTATGTCTTCTTTGGAGAAATGTCTGCTCATGTCTTCTGCCCATTTTTAATTGGATTATTTGTTTTTGGGGTGTTGAGTTATATGTATATATATACTATAAATTAAAACCTTCTGCACAGGAAAGGAAATAATCAACAAAATTAAAAGGCAGCCTATGGAACGGGAGACGGTATTATATACTATATATGTATATATATATACATGTATATATATGTTATATATGTATAGTGTATATATATATATATACTAGCAACAAAATTAAAAGTATGTAGTATATAATACTGTCTCCCATTCCATAGGCTGCCTTTTAATTTTGTTGATTATTTCCTTTCCTGTGCAGAAGCTTTTAATTTTGATGTGGTCCCAATAGTTTATTTTTGCTTTTGTTTCTCTTGCCTCAGGAGACACATCTATTTGAAAAATGTTACTATAGCTGATGTCAAAAAGGCTACTGTCTGTGTTCTCTTCAAGGGTTTTTATGATTTTAGGTCTCACATGAAGGTCTTTAATCCATTTTAAATTTATTTTTGTGTCTGGTGTAAGTAAGTGGTCCGGTTTCATTCTTTTCCATGTTGCTGCCCGCTTTTCCCAACACCACCTGTTGAAGACACTGTCCTTTTCCCATTGGATATTCTTTCCTGCCTTGTTTAAGATTAGTTGACCATCTAGTTGTGGGTTCGTTTCTGAATTTCCTCTTCTGTTCTATGGACATGCGTGTCTGTTTTTGTGCCCATAGTTTTATTTAAACAGCAAAAAGTAAATCTATGAACAGCCTAAATCCCAACAATGGAGAAATGGCTAAATAAGTTAACATAAGTTAATATTTGATGTAAACATGTTTTCAAATTACGTATGTATAGAATCTGACATAAGATAACTAATATCACAGTATTAATAAAAGAACAATACACAAAATAATATACAGAATGATTACAATTCTTTATAAAAGTATGCCTAGGGGCACCTGGGTGGCTCAGTCGGTTGAGCAGCTGAATTCAGCTCAGGTCATGATCTCATAGTTCGTGAGTTCAAGCCCCACATCGGGCTCTGTGCTGACAGCTCGGAGCCTGGAGCCTGTTTTGGATTCTGTGTCTCCCTCTCTCTCTGTTCCTCCCCCTCTTGCACTCTGTCTCTCTCTCAAAAATAAATAAAGATTTAAAAAAAAAAGTATGCCTAAAGAGATTACTGGAAGATAGGACGATGAGATAGACGATCAACAGACCAAACACCTGAACAACACTACAAACCTACGAGACCTAACAGACGTATACAGAACACCCCCGCCCAACTAAAACTCAACTAGATGTGGAATATTCTCTAGGATAGACCACATGTTAGGCCATAAAACAACTTTCAGTAAGTTTAAAAGGATCAAAGTCACACAGAGCATGTTCTCTGACTACAATGAAATGAAGGAAGAAAGGTGGGAAATTCCCAAATATGTAGAAATCAAACAACAAACTTATAAATGGTTTAAGGAAGAAATCACAAGAAAAATTAGAAAATACTTTGAGATAAATAAATACAAAAACATAACGCACCAAAAACATAACGTAGCTAAAACAGTGCATAAAAGGAAATTTATACCTGTCCAAGCGTATAGTAAAAAACGAGAAAGACCTAACCTTTTACCTTAAAAAACTAAAAAAAGAAGAACAAACTAAACCCAAAGCAAGCAGAAGGAAGGCAATAATAAAAAAAATTAGAGCCAAAACAAGTGAAATTGAAAAGAGGAAACCAAGAGAAAAATCAATGAAAACAAAAGTTAGCTCTTTAAAATAATTAACAAAATTTACAAACCTTTAGCTAGACTGACCAAGAAAGAAGAGAGAATACTCAAATTACTAAAACCAGGCATGAAAAAGGAGACTGATCTTACAGAAATAAAACAAAAAGGAATACTATGAACATTTTATATCAACAAGTTAGATAACCCAGATAAAATGGAGAAATTTGCAGAAAGACACAAATAACAAAACCAGGTCAGGAAGAAATAAAATATCTAAGGAGACTCATAACAAACAACAAAATTGGGTCAGTAATCAAAAAAATTCCCACAAAGATCAGCTCAGGCCCAGATGGCCTCCTTGGTGAATTTGACCAAATGTCTAAGAAGTGGCAACACCAATAATTCACAAACTCTTCCAATAAAGAGAAGGGAACACTTCCCAGCTCATCCTATGAGAGAAATATTACCCTGATACCAAAACCAAAGATATCACACACACACACACACACACACACACACACACACACACACACACACA